>NC_139723.1:41558301-41854009 GCF_964211835.1 Anser anser
TAAAATGGAACTTGCAGCCCAGAAAGCCAACGATATCCTGGACTGCATCAAAAGAATTGTGGCCAGCAGGGCAAGGGAGGTGATTTTCCCCCTCTACTCTGTTCTTGTGAGACTCCATCTGGAGTACTGCATTCAGATCTGGGGCCCCCCGCACAAGAAGGACATGGACCTCATATCCTTCTATGACCAGATGACCTGGGAGGTGGATGAGGCTGTTGACACAGTGTACCTAGACTTCAGCAAGACCTTTGACATGGTTTCCCACAGTAGTCTCCTGGAGAAGCTGGCAGTCCGTGGCTTGGACAGGTACACTCTTTGCTGGGTTAAAAACTGGCTGGATGGCCGAGCCCAGGGAGTGGTGGTGAATGAAGTAAAATCCAGCTAGCAACCAGTCACCAGTGGTGTTCCCCAGCAGTTGGTGTTGCAGCCCATCCTCTTTAATACCTTTATTAATGGTTTGGACGAGGGAATTGAGTGCACTCTCCGTAAGTCTGAAGATGACTCCAATCTGGGGGATGTGTTAACCTGCTGGAGAGTAGCAATGCCCTGTAGATAGACCAGGACAAGTTGGATCAATGGGAAGAGGATAATAGGATGAAGTTCGACATGGCTAAGTACAGGGTCCTGTACTTTGGCCACAACAACCCGATGCAGCGTTACAGGATTGGGGCAGAATGGCTGTAAAGCTGAACAGAGGAAAGTGATCTGGGGTGTTGGTGGATCACAGAATCACAGAATCACAGAATCGTCTAGGTTGGGAGAGACCTCCAAGATCATCTAGTCCAACCTCAGTCCTAATACTAACAAGACCTCCACTAAACCATATCACTAAGAGCTACATCTAAACGTCTTTCAAAGACCTCCAGGGATGGTGACTCAACCACCTCCCTGGGCAGTCCATTCCAATGCCTAACAACCCTTTCAGTAAAAAAGTTCTTCCTAACATCCAGCATCCTAACATCCTCGCTACAGCCTCCTTTAAGGTACCTATAGAGAGCGATAAGGTCGTCCCTGGGCCTCCTCTTCTCCAGGCTAAACAACCCCAGCTCCCTCAGCCGCTCCTCGTAAGACTTGTTCTCCAGACCCCGCACCAACTTCGTTGCCCTTCTCTGGACTCTCTCGAGCACCTCCATGTCCTTCTTGTAGCGAGGGGCCCAAAACTGAACACAGTACTCGAGGTGCGGCCTCACCAGAGCCGAGTACAGGGGGACAATCACCTCCCTAGACCTGCTGGCCACACTGCTTCTTATACAAGCCAGGATGCTGTTGGCCTTCTTGGCCACCTGAGCACACTGCTGGCTCATATTCAGCCGACTATCAACCAGTACTCCCAGGTCCTTCTCAGCCAGGCAGGTTTCCAACAACTCATCTCCCAGCTTGTAGCGCTGCTTGGGGTTGTTACGCCCCAGATGCAGGACCCGGCACTTGGCCTTGTTGAACTTCATACAGTTGACCTCAGCCCATCGGTCCAGACCCTTACCAGGTTGCTTGCCTTGTTGGCCTTCCTGCTGATCCTAACCCATAGGGACTCAACCTTATCAGTCCCAGCCTCAAGTTCCACAACATCTAAACACTCTCTAATATAGAGAGCCACACCACCACCCCTTCTGTGCTGCCTGTCCCTTCTGAAGAGCCTATAGCCAGACATTGCAGCACTCCAGTCATGAGAGCGGTCCCACCACGTTTCTGTGATGGCAACCAAGTCATAGCCTGCCTGCTGCACAATGGCTTCCAGCTCCTCTTGTTTGTTAGCCATGCCGTGTGCATTACTGTAGATGCACTTCAGTTGGGCCATTGCCTTCTCCCCCAGCCTTGCTGTTGTTCCCCCTGGCACAGTTCCAACAAGCCTTATTTAGCCTCGTCCCCCTTCTTACTTAGTTTAAATCCCCCTCAATGAGCCCTGCCAGCTCCTGAGCTAGGATCCGTTTTCCCCTTAGAGACAGGGACCCATCTGCGGCCATCAGGCTGGGTGCCGAGTAAAGCGCCCCATGGTCAAAAAAACACAATATTTCTGTGTTGGCACCAGCCTCTGAGCCACGTGTTAATCAGGTGGGCTTTCTGTGTCCTCTCTGTACCCCTCCCTGCCACTGTAGGGATAGACGAAATCACGACCTGTACTCCCGCTCCATCCACTAACTGTCCCAGTCCCTTAAAGTCCCGTTTGATAGTCTTCAAGCTTATCTCTTCAATATTATCACTGCCAGCCTAGACTATCAAAAGAAGATAGTAGTCAGAGGGGCGAACCAGGTTGGGAAGCTTTCTGGCAACATCCCTGACCCTGGCCCCAGGGAGGCAGCAGACTTCTCTACGGGTAGGGTCAGGCCAAGAAATAGGGCCCTCTGTTCCCTTGAGAAGGGAGTCACCTACAACGATTACCCTTCTACCTGCTTTGGTGGAGGTAGTCTTGAGACGTGGAGTTGACTTCCTCACCCTAGGCATCCTCCTGGGTAGACTTTCTACCTCATCCTCACCCACCGGTCTCTCAAGCTCCTGGGCCTCTAATCTGTTGTGTGAGGGCACCTGGAAAGGTGGGGCCGGTAGCGGGGGGCGTCGCCTGCAAGGTCGAGCAGGGATCTGTCTCCATTCTTCCTCAACTCCTAGGTCCCCTCCCTCTGCCCGACAGCGACAGGGTAGGGGGTCCACCCCCATTTGGGGTGTCTTACCCCGGTATCTCTCCTTCAGGCCCTGCAGGGAGTTGCTCCACCAGTCTATCTCCCGCTCACACTCCCTGACAGCCCTCAACCTCTCCACCTCCTCCTTGAGGAGATTTCCTTAACTTTCATTTAATCTGGGGTGTAACTGCAAATTGTAGGAAACAGAAGTTAGTTTTGTACAACAGCATGTTTAAAGGAGCATTCTGTAATTCTGCTATGAGGTTTAGATATTTCTTGTTTCACTTATTGTACACTGTAAACTGTCACCATAACAACACTTGTATTCTCATTATTCCATTATTTCATTGATTTATTATTATTATTATTATTATTATTTAAATTAAATAATTTATTGTGTTCACTGATTTTTGAGGATATCATTTGTAGTTCACAGTCCTAAAACATTTTGAACATATAATGTAAGAACATTGATCTATACTGCTCAAGATTTGAATATTCAAAGTTGACTGATAATGGTAAGTAAATTAGAAGATTTATAACCAGATTTTGCATCTGGTTTTAAAGACCAATTCTATTGCATAGTAATGCCTTCACCCTCAAGAAAGAATTTAGTCAAGTCATTCTGTGAATTTTTAAAATGGACGTATGAAGAAATGTACTTTCTCAGGTAGTATTATACATACGTATATATATATATATAAAATTATATATAATATATATTATATATACATATATATATTATACATACATATCCATGTAGGAGTTTCTCAGTGAGTAACACATGTGAGAAAGAAGAAATCTGTAACCTCAGAATAAAATATAGAAAACATAATGAATATAAATAAAACAAATATTATGAAATTCAGAGTGAGTTAGTGAATCTAAGAATGAGAATAAAATAGAACTGGGAAAATATATTAAATTTTGATGTACACATATGGATGTGGCATTCATTTCAAGAATGCATCCTTACCTCAACAGTTTTCATGCAATAATTTAAAAACTTGCGTAAGTATTGTTAAAAAATTTTTAAAAAGTATTTTCTTTTGAAATTGTTTTTTATGATTTCTATATCTTGTTGCTTTCTGAAAATTTATGAATCAAATAATTAGTGAAATCATTAAGAAGACTTAGGTGATTAGCAATTTTTAAAATTAGGATTTTTTTATATTTATATACTAAGGTATAACTGAAGGATTCATGAGAATACATGTATATATTGACAAGGAAATGCATATTCAATAAATATTAATCAGTATGGCTGATATTTTAATCCCGGGAATTTATAGTTATGTATAAAAGTCAATTCAGAAAATGGCTCTCCTTTATGGATATGAAATTGGACAAGTTTCTGTAAATAAGCATAATTCTGTTATTCATTGGAACCACAAATATGTATATATATATATAATAGAATCACAGAATCATAGAATATCCCAAGTTGGAAGGGACCCACAAGGATCATCAAGTCCAACTCCTGGCACCGCACAGGTCTACCCAAAAGTTTAGACCATGTGACTAAGTGCACAGTCCAATCTCTTCTTAAATTCAGACAGGCTTGGTGCAGTGACTACTTCCCTGGGGAGCCTGTTCCAGTGTGCAGCCACCCTCTTGGTGAAGAACCTCTTCCTGATGTCCAGCCTAAACTTCCCCTGCCTCAGCTTAACACCATTCCTGCAGGTCCTATCACTGGTGATTACGAAGAGTAGGTCACCTGCCTTTCCACTCCCACTCGTGAGGAAGTTGTAGACTGTGATGAGGTCCCCCCTCAGCCTCCTCTTCTCCAGGCTGAACAGGCCCAGTGACCTCAGCTGCTCCTCATATGTCTTCCCCTCTAGGCCCTTCACCATCTTCGTCACCCTCCTCTGGACACTCTCCAACAGTTTAATGTCTTTCTTGTACTGTGGTGCCCAGAACTGCACACAGCACTCGAGGTGAGGCTGCACCAGCGCAGAGTAGAGCGGGACAATCCCTTCCTTTGACCGATTAGCAATGCCGTGCTTGATGCATCCCAGGATGCAGTTGGCCCTCCTGGCTGCCAGGGCACACTGCTGGCTCATATTCAACTTGCTGTCAACTACAATCCCCAGATCCCTCTCTGCGCGGCTGCTCTCCAGCATCCCGTCACCCAGTCTGTATGTATAGCCAGGGTTGCCCCGTCTCAGGTGCAGGACCCGGCACTTGCTTTTGTTAAACCTCATGTGGTTGGTGATCGCCCAGCTCTTCAATCTGTCCAGATCTCTCTGCAAGGCCTTTCCACCCTCATCCGAGTCCATAACTCCTCAAAGTTTGGTGTCATCGACAAAATAGCTCAACACACCTTCTAGTCCTACATCCAAATCATTTATCAAAACATTGAAGAGGACTGGCCCTAAAATGGAGCCTTGAGGGACCCCACCAGTGACTATCCACCAGCCAGATGTGGCCCCATTTACCACAACCCTTTGAGCCCTGCCCGTCAGCCAATTGCTCACCCATCGTATGATGGTTTTGTTTTGCTGTATGCTGGACATTTTGCCCAGTAGGATCCTATGGGAAACCATGTCAAAAGCTTTGCTGAAGTTCAAAAGGATTACATCGTCTGGTTTCCCTTGATAGACTAGGTGGGTGATGTTATCATGAAAAGAAATCAAATTTTTTAGGCAGGACCTACCCCTCATGAACCCATGCTGGTTGGGACCAATGACTGCATTGTCCCCCAGGTGCACTTCAATAACTTCAAGGATCATCCTCTCCATAATTTTACCAGGCACTGACGTGAGACTGACAGGCCTGTAATTGCTAGGGTCTTCTTTCTTACCCTTCTTGAAAATTGGCACAACATTTGCCAGCTTCCAGTCTACAGGGACCTCTCCAGATTCCCAAGATCATTGAAAAATAATTGAGAGAGGTCCCGTGATGATGTCAGCCAGCTCTTAAAGCACCCTGGGATGAATTCCATCTGGACCCATGGACTTGTACGGATCCAGGTGAAGCAGCAAATCCTGCACACATTCAGGGTCGGTTGGGAGTTTGTCATTCCCACCATCATGGTCCTCCAGCTCAGGGTACCCTGGGTCCCAAGATCCATCATCAGTGTTGAAGACAGAGGCGAAGAAGGCGTTAAACGTCTCTGCTTTGCCTATGCCATTGTCTGTGAGGAGACCCTCCTCATCTAGTAGCGGACCTATGTTTTCTTTGGTTCTCCTTTTTCTGTTCACATATCTAAAAAAACTTTTTTATTGTCTCCCACAGACATGGCCAGCTTCAACTCTAGTTGGGCTTTGACCACACAAATTTTCTCCCTACAAACGCGAACAGCATCCCTGTATTCCTTCCTTATCACCTGACCCTCCTTCCAGCAGCCATACACTTTTTTTTTTTGCCTAAGCTCCAGTAGAAGTTCCCTGGTTATCCAGGCCAGCCTTCTGCCCTGCTTGCATGACTTCTGATATTTTGGAATCACCTGATCTTGTGTTTTTAGGAGGCAGTGCTTAAAGACTGACCAGCAGTGATGGACACCAATGCCTTCAAAAGCAGTTTCCCGGGGGACCTTGCTGACTAGTTCCCTGAGCAGCCTGAAGTCTGCTTTCCCCATATCGAGGGCTGAAGTTTTGGTGACAGTTTTCCTTCTGTCACCATAAATTCTAAACTCAACCACTTCATGGTCACTACGACCGAGACGGCCGCCAATTGCCATGTCTCTCACAAGACCCTCTCTGTCTTCAGCAACAGATCTAGGAGGGTACCTTTCCTAATTGGCTCCCTTAGCATCTGCACCAAGAAGTTATCATCTAGGTGCTTTATGAACCTCCTGGACTTGCTCATGTCAGCCGTGTGGTGATCCCAGTTGACGTCTGGCAAGTTGAGATCCCCCATTCGGACAAGGGGAGTTGATCTCGAGGCATCTCTTAGTTCTGCAAAGAATAATTCATCGGCATTGTCATCCTGGCCAGGTGGTCTGTAATAGACTCCCACAACGACATCCCCTTTATTTGTTCATCTCTTAATCCTTACCCAGAGGCTTACCCAGTAAGGAATGAGAAACAGCCATGCAGACCCCATAGTCAGTGCAAAAGGAGGGCAGGAGGTGCTCCAGTCACCACAGCACAAGTTCTTCTGTGTCCTGTGGAGATGCCCATGGTAGAGCAGGCAGCCTGCAGCCCATGGTCCCCACGGCAGAGCAGATTTCCACACTACAGTCCAAGAAGGAGCTCATGGTGGAGTAGGTGGATGTGGTTGTGTCCTGAAGGAGGCTGCTGCCCATGGAGAGCCCTTACAGGAGCAGGTGATCTGGTGGGAGCTGCTCCCTGTGGGGGACCCGTGTTGGAGCAGTTTGCTTCTGACAGATGGACCCCATGGTATGGACCCATATTGTAACAGTTCTTGAAGAACTGCAGTCTGTGAGAAGGCTATCCAGGATCAGCTCTGGAAGGACAGCATCCTGTGGGAGGTACCCCATGCTGGAGCAGGGGCAGTGAGTGACTGTGAAGGAGCAGTGGAGATAATGTGTTATGGACTGACCGTAGCCCCCATTTCCTGTTCCCCTGTTCCCCTGTTCCCCTGCACTGCCTGTGAGAAGAAGGTAGAATGGGGGGGGGGGGGGGGGGGGGGGGGGCAGGGGGGGGGTGAAGTTCTTTTTAGTTTCTTCTTAGTTTCTCACTGTTCTAGTCTGCTAGTGATAGGCAATAAATTATATTAATCTCCCTATGCTGAGTCTGTTTTTCCTGTGACAATAATTGGTGAGTGAGCTCCTTGTCCTTATCTCAACCTTTGAGCCCTTTCCATCACATTTTCATACCCATTCTCTTTGAGGAGATTGACTGAGAGAGTTGTTGTGGTGGAGTTTACCAGCATGGTAAAACCACTTCTTGTTCATTTTTTTCTAATGTCTCTTCAATTCTATTTGTTAGATTATTTTTTCTTTCCTTTATTGTTACTGTGAGAAATAAAAAAGTGTGGAGGAATGATGAGATTAAAAAAAAAAAAAAAAAAAAAAGCTACTGTATTGTCATAACTCTTTTTTATTTCTTTGTCCTTTTCATTGTTTTTAAGTTATCTACAACTTTTTTTTTTTTTTTTTCCCCTCAGCGTAGATTCAATACACAGGAGTACTTCCGTATTGTTTCCGTATTGTCATTAAAATGAGTGCCCTGGGAATAACAGCTCAGTCCTGTGAATTCCAGGCTGCATGCTAAGTTCTTCATTTTTCTGTTAAATAAGATAGAGCCTGAGTCATGTGGTAAGGGAGGATGCTGGACTGGATGAACTCTGGATGAATTCCACCAATCCAATAGACTCCAGAAGACTTTTAGCTATTTTTATTCTTAGCGTTTTTCTTTAAAACAGGAGTAGAATCAACATGATTCATTCTGTAAGAAAAGTAGGATGAAAAACAGGTAATCCATGAACAAGCTGGTTAGGATGATCTTACTTGGCCTACAATGTGTCATTACAGCCCCATCATATTCCAGCCTGCCATTATGTGCTGTTTGCTAGCATTTGCTACTGAATGCCCTGTTACTCTTTTTTCCATTTTTCTCCCCCTTTATCTTTTATTCATAATTTTTCATCAATATTGATCTGCTTGAAGGTAGAAAGTCTCTACAGAGGGATTTGGATAGGCTGGATTGGTGGGTTGAGGCCAACTGTACAAGGTTCAACAAGGTTAAATTCTGGGTCCTATACTTGGGACACAAGAATCTCATGCAACTTTACATGCTGAGGTAAAGCTGTCTGATGGAAAGAGACCTCAGGCTATTGGTCAGTAGCCAGCTGAATATGAGCCATCAGTGAGCTCAGATGGCCAAGAAGGCATCCTGGCTTGTAACAGAAACAGTGTCTCCAGCCGGACTAGGGAAGTGATTGTCCCCCTGTCTCTCTAGTGAGGCTGCATCTCAAACACTGTGTTTGGTTTTGGACCCCTCATTACTAGAAGAACATTGAGTGCTGGAACGTGTCCACAGAAGGGTGATGAACCTGGTGAAGGGTCTAGAGAACAACTCTTATGAGGAGTGACTGAAGAAACTGGGGTTATTTAGCCTAGAGAAAAGGAGTCTCAGGGGCGATCTTATCACTCTCTACAACTACCTCAAAAGAGGCTGTGGTGGGGTGGGGGTTGGTCTCTTCTCCCAAGCAACAAGCAATAGAAGGAAATTGCTTCAAGTTGTACCAGAGGAAGTTCAGGTCGGATATTAGGAAAAAAAATCTTCCCTGAAAGGGTTGTGAAGTAATGGGACAGGCTTCCCTGGGGGAAGTGGTTGTGTCTTTGTCCCTGGAGGTATTTACAAGACAGGTAGACGCAGTGCTTACGGACGTGGGTTAGTGGTAGACTTGGCAGTGCTAGGTTAATGATTGAACTTGATGATCTTAGAGGTTTTTTCCAGCCTAAATAATTCTATGATTTTATAAATGAAAAGTAATGCAAATCTATAGAAAAAGGTTGAACTAAGTAGTACAGCTTTGTGAGTACAAAATGAATTAAATTATTATGGGGAAAAAGAAAAAAGAAAAAAAGAAAAAAAATGCATTTTTCAGTGCAAACAGTTTGCTAAATACTTTTGTTAAATCATTAGCTATGTTTCTAATGGTAAATAAAACATTAGGATGATATCAAATAGAATTAAAAACACAAATTATTTATCTTAAATCAAATATTGTATTCTCTTTTCAAGGTGGTGTTGCAGAAGCTGAGGCACTTGAGAAAAAGATTACTCAGAAAAACATGACTTTTCAGTGAACAACAACACTTAAGGAAAGAGAAGTTAAAAAGCTCCACATATTCCATATGGAAAAAAAAAAAATAGTAGAAATTACAATAAAATGTGTGAATTAATATTTAAGGGTGTGTAGAAGTTTGTTTCTCCTGCTTATGACGTAACACAAGAAGAAAATGAACATTGGTAGATCTGATGAATGGCAAGATAAAAATTCATCAGATCACATACTGTCCAATGAAAATAGCTCACATTATCTTTTGAAAACCAAAACTTTACTGAACTTCCAATACAAATGTGTAAGAAGAATACTCAAGAATTGTGAGTTAATTCATTAAAGGAAAACTTAAAACTTCTGCTTCTTGATGTGATGTGGTAAATATTATGGGTAGAGTCTGAAACTTCAAGGACAAAAAGGTTTCAGGAAGAGAATCTCCCAGAGGAGTAATTTTTTCAAATATGTAGTCTAAGACATGGTCTGGACAATATTCATCACCAGAAAAACAATATTTCAAATCAGAGTCACAGGGTAAGCCTACTGAAACATATAAAGCTTTCATAATCCTGAATTATAATTTTACAAATTCTTGTATCATGATATGAACAGAAAAATGAATTATATGAAAACGTAACATAATGTCATAGCCATATGTTCCACTTAAGCCAGTTTACTAATGATATATTGTCCTAATGTTTGTATTGTACTGCCAGAATTATTTATTTAGCTGTGCAGTGAACATAGTATGGTCCAACTGAGAAACTGTGGCATAACAATGGTTAAATTTACCTGGATTTATTTATTTTTTTAGTATCATAGAGAAACACAATTCGTAGCTGTCATGCAGGGAGCAATGCAGAGGCAGAAATGAGCCGGGGCTAGAAGGAAATATTTGTAAACATCTACTTTAGTTTGTTCTTCTCTTGTATATAAGGTTGCTCTAGTTATGTGATATAAGGCTGGTACCTTCCTCACTGTGAAGGATGACAACTTGAAATGTTCTAGTGTTCCTCAAAACAACTAATTATTTTTGAGAAGGTCTACTGCTTTTCTGATATAATTCATCTTCGTATTACTTAGTTTTGAATGAAGTGGCTAGTGAAGCATCACAATACCTGAAGCTCAGCCTCAAATAATTAGAAATCACTGCAGCTTAGTAGAAGCTTTGCACAAGGATTGCTTTAACATGAGAAGTTACAGAAATGTGCATATACTTTCCTTTACCCATAGGCCTAACTATCATGTCAATGAAACTGCTGGAATAGAAGTAAAACATTTTTAGTGCCCACTTCTAAAGAGTGTATGTACTATTTAAAGCTTTAAGATGTACTACTGTGATATAATTTGAATGACTGTAAATGTTAAGAATTCATTTTAATAGTAAGCATCATCTTTATGAAATGAGCTGAGCCTCTTCATCTTATCTCATGCATGTCATACTTAAAATTAATATTTAGTCTATGAAAATCCCAGAACTTGAGATTTCTTTTTGGCTCAAAGGAAGGAATGAGCCAAATAGCCATATGGTGGATTAGGTGACTTCAACCTGAACACTATTAAAGCAGAGAATAAAAATGAGGTTATTAAACACAAAAGTGAATAGAGGATTTTTTTTTTTTCATTCTGTGTTTTCTCAGTGGCTGAATAAACAGATGGAATTAAATGAACACATTTGCAGATGTGCTTAACTGGCAGAGGAATTAATGAGAGAATCTAAGGAAGGAGGTCAGCTTCCAGGTGTTTGGTATTTCAGCAGTGTGAAAACTACAAAAAATGTTGTATGATTTCATTTATGTGATGAAAAAAGCAGCAATGACCACACACAGAAACAGAAACACATTTTTTAAGGAATGTTTTGAAAGAACTCTAAAATTTAGAACGCTTTTTTTTTTTGGGGGGGGGGGGGCGTGTTGTTGCTTTTTTTCTGTGCAAATTTTAGATTTAATGAAAGTACTTGGAACTAGGAGCTATGCAATAAAAGTTTCAAAATGGAAAACAAAAGCATTGGTTTTGCAAAAGTTGTGACACTTTCTGTTTCACGAACAATGATATTGGCAGATGTTCTATTATCTGTGGATCTGACAAAACACTTTGTCTTCTTTTATAGGAAAACCCTGTTGCTTTGTAATGCAAACAAAATACACATTAAGCACTCAGTACTGTCATTTTTAAGTGCTATAATAAGAAATTGAACTGCATAAAATAAAACTATTGGATTTTGTTAGAATGTTGAAAAAATTTACAGACATGAATTCCTGTAAATCAATTAGCTCTGAATTTCTGGTAAACTACATTTCATAAAAGAAACAATCGTAAGTATGGAAATGGCCTACTTAATTCCTTTGTTGCTTGCATGATTAAGATTAAGTTAGTAGGGGGGACTATTTATTTTAAATGAGAAAAAACATTTCCTTGGCCCCCCACAAGACAGTATAATTTACCAAAATTCTTCACAGGATTTTATTGGTCCCAGCTGTGAAACCAAAACACTAGTTGTAAGTTTTCAATATTATTTCAACAATTCAACACTGAAGGATATCTCTAACACTGGCATCTCCTCTAAATTTCCTGTTATCCCAGCTGACATTCATTCAGTGGCACGCTGTAACCACAAGAGAAGCGGTAATGCTTTAACAATTACAGTTAAATAAAGCAATGGAACCTCAAACCAAAAATGATAGGGCTACTAATCCTTAATGTCTCAGTGTCAGCTATGCAATACAACATAGATGAGCTGGTATCATGCAGTATCTTCTAGAAAGGCTGTAACTTGTAACTTAGATCTTGGAGAAACAAGGGCCTCTTTCTACACACATTTCTAAAATTTTCACACTGTATCAGAATTAATAAAAATCTTTCACTACTCTTTTCCTTTGTCTTTGGATAAATACCCAGAAAATTTAACATCAGGTACAGCTGTTGAACAGATAAATGTTCAGCCTACTTTTAAAAATCTTGTAGTTTATATAAAATGGTAAAATATTAAAATCATATGCAAACTTAATATTTAAGAACATCTTCCCGATGGAAGGAAATGGTGTCTGGAGAGAAGATGAGCCGGGCAAAGGGGGAAAAAAGGTATTGTTTTAGCATTTGATTTTCCTTTCACTACCAAGATCAATTTTAACTGGTAATAAATTATTGTAATGGAATTGTGGAATCAAAGAATGGTTTGGATTGAAGAGACCATAAAGATCATTTGGTTCCAACAGCCCTGCCATGGGCAGGGACACCTTACACAGGGACAGGTTGCCCAAAGTCCCATCCAGCCTGGCCTTGAACACTTCCAGGATGGGGCATCCACAACTTCTCTGGGCAATCTGTTCCAGTAAAGAATTCCTTCCCTATATCTGATCTAAAATCTACCTTCCTTTAAATTAAAGGCATTACTCCTTGTCCTATCACTACACTCCCTGATATGGAGTCTCTCCCCATCTTTCTTGTAGGCCCCCTTTAAGTACCAGAAGACTGTTACAAGGTCTCCCGAGTCTTGTCTTCTCCAGGGTGAAAAACTTCAACTCTCTCAGCCTGTCTTCTTAAGAGAGGTGTTCCAGCCCTTTTGATTATGCTTGTGGACCTCCTCTGGACCCACTCTAACAGGTCATAGATACATTGAATCATTAAGGTTGGAAAAGACCTTCAAGATCATCTGGTCCAACCATCACCCTACCACCAATATCACCCATTAAACCATGTCCCTAAGTACCATGTCCAAACTTTCCTTAAACACCCTCAGGGACAGTGACTCTACCACTACTCTGGGCACCCGTTCCAATGCCTGACTACTCTTTCTGAGAAGAAATGTCTCTTAATTTCTGACCTGAACCTCACCTGGTGCAGCTTGAGGCCATTCCCTCTAGTCATGTCACTGGTTATCTGTGAGAAGAGGCCAGCCCCCAGCTCCCCACAACTTCCTTTCAAGTAGTTGTAGAGAGCGATAAGGTCTCCTCTGAGCCTCCTCTTCTCCAGACTAAACAATCCCAGTTCCCTCACTAACTCCTCACAGGAATTGTGTTGCAAGCCCTTCAGCTTCATAGCCCTTCTCTAATCATGCTCCAGGGCCTCAGTGTCTTTCTTGCAGTGAGGGGCCTAAAGTTGAACACAGTACTTGAGGTGCAGCCTCATCAGAGCTGAGCACAAGGGGATGATCACCTCCCTGATCCTGCTGGCTACACTATTCATGATACAAGCCAGGATGCCATTGGCCTTTCTTGGCCACATGGGCACACTGCTGGCTCATCATCAAGTGAGCATCAACTAACTGGACAGACTGGTGGGAGATGTGGTGGTCGGGAGCTCTCTTGGGCAGAGTGACCACGAAATGGTTCAGTTCTCTATTCTTGGTGAAGTCAGGAAGGGGACCAGTAAAACCGGTGTATTGGACTTCCGGAGGGCTGACTTTGAGCTGTTCAGGACACTGGTTGGCAGAGTCTCTTGGGAGGTGGTTCTGAAGGGCAAAGGAGTCCAGGAAGGCTGGGCACTCTTCAAGAAGGAAATCTTAATGGCTCAGGAGCGGTCTGTCCCCACATGCCCAAAGACGAGCCGGCACAGAAGACCAGTCTGGCTGAGCAGAGAGTTGTGGCTCGAGCTTAGGAGAAAAAGGAGGGTTTATGATCTTTGGAAAAGAGGGCGGGCTACTCAGGAGGACTATAAGGATGTTGCCAGGCTGTGCAGGGAGAAAATTGGAAAGGCCAAAGCTCATCTGGAGCTCAATCTGGCTACTGCCGTTAAAGATAACGAAAAATGCTTTTACAAATACATGAACACAAAAAGGAGGACTAAGGAGAATCTCCATCCTTTACTGGATATGTGGGGAAACATAGTTACAAAAGATGAGGAAAAGGCTGAGGTGCTTAGTGCCTTCTTTGCCTCAGTCTTTAGCGGCAAGATCGGTTGTTCTCTGGATACCCAGTACCCTGAGCTGGTGGAAGGGGATGGGGAGCAGGATGTGGCCCTCACTATCCACGAGGAAATGGTTGGCGACCTGCTACAGCACTTGGATGTACGCAAGTCGATGAGGCCGGATGGGATCCACCCGAAGGTACTAAGCGAACTGGCGGAGGAGCTGGCCAAGCCGCTTTCCATCATTTATCGGCAGTCCTGGCTATCAGGGGAGGTCCCAGTCGACTGGCAGCTAGCAAACATGACGCCCATCTACAAGAAGGGCCGGAGAGTAGACCCGGGGAACTATAGGCCTGTTAGTTTGACCTCAGTGCCAGGGAAGCTCATGGAGCAGATTATCTTGAGTGTCATCACGAGGCACTTGCAGGGCAACCAGGTGATCAGGCCCAGTCAGCATGGGTTTATGAAAGGTAGGTCCTGCTTGACTAACCTGATCTCCTTCTATGACCAAGTGACATGTTTGGTGGATGAGGGGAAGGCTGTGGATGTGATCTACCTTGACTTCAGTAAGGCTTTTCACACCATTTCCCACAACATTCTCCTCAAGAAACTGGCTGCTCGTGGCTTGGACTGGCGTACGCTTTGTTGGGTTAAAAACTGGCTGGATGGCCGGGCCCAAAGAGTGAATGGAGCCAAATCCAGTTGGAGGCCGGTCACTAGTGGAGTCCCCCAGGGCTCAGTGCTGGGGCCAGTCCTCTTTAATATCTTTATTGATGACCTGGATGAGGGGATCAAGTGCACCCTCAGTAAGTTTGGAGATGACACCAAGTTAGGTGCGTGTGTTGATCTGCTCGAGGGCAGGAAGGCTCTGCAGGACGATCTGGATAGGCTGGACCGATGGGCTGAGGTCAACTGTATGAAGTTCAACAAGGCCATGTGCCAGGTCCTGCACCTGGGGCGCAACAACCCCAAGCAGCACTACAGGCTGGGAGATGAGTGGTTGGAAAGCTGCCTGGCTGAGAAGGACCTGGGAGTATTGGTTGATAGGCAGCTGAATATGAGCCAGCAGTGTGCTCAGGTGGCCAAGAAGGCCAACAGCATCCTGGCTTGTATAAGAAGCAGTGTGGCCAGCAGGTCTAGGGAGGTGATTGTCCCCCTGTACTCGGCTCTGGTGAGGCCGCACCTCGAGTACTGTGTTCAGTTTTGGGCCCCTCGCTACAAGAAGGACATGGAGGTGCTCGAGAGAGTCCAGAGAAGGGCAACGAAGCTGGTGCGGGGTCTGGAGAACAAGTCTTACGAGGAGCGGCTGAGGGAGCTGGGGTTGTTTAGCCTGGAGAAGAGGAGGCCCAGGGACGACCTTATCGCTCTCTATAGGTACCTTAAAGGAGGCTGTAGCGAGGTGGGGGTTGGTTTATTCTCCCATGTGCCTGATGACAGGACGAGGGGGAATGGGCTAAAGTTGTGCCAGGGGAGGTTTAGGTTGGATATTAGGAAGAACTTTTTTACTGAAAGGGTTGTTAAGCATTGGAATGGGCTGCCCAGTGAAGTGGTTCAGTTACCATCCCTGGAGGTCTTTAAGAGATGTTTAGATGTTGAACTTAATGATATGGTTTAGTGGAGGACTTGTTAGTGTTAGGTCAGAGGTTGGACTAGGTGATCTTGGAGGTCTCTTCCAACCTAGATGATTCTGTGATTCTGTGAAATTTTGAAAAAACAAAAAAATTGTTTTCAACATATCGTTATGTCAGAGCAAATAGAATAGAATAGGAAAGGACAGGATAGAACAGAACAGAATGAAACGAAATAGTTCAGATGAAATAGTTCAGTGAAGCTGGAAGGTATCTTTAAAGAATATCTAGTTCAAAAGCCCCAAAAGTTGTAGAGAGCAATGAGGCTACCTTCTCCTGTCCACACAAGACAAGTCAAATGTCCTCAACCTCTCCTCATAAGGAACGTCTTCCAACCATTTTGACATCTTTGTTGCCCTCCTCTGTATGCTTTCAAGGAACTTAACATCCTTTTTATATTGTGGAGCCCAGTACTGCATGCAATATTGTGATGATTTTACTCAGGTGGGCAGCCTAGTTCCACCATGGCCGCTCTCTCACTCCCCTATCCTCAAAGCGAAAGGGGGAGAAAATATGACACAAAGAGCTCAAGGTTTGAGATCAGAATGATTTAATTAAAGGGGAAAAAAAAAAAAAGCCACACAGAAGCACAGAGAGCAGGGGGAAAAAAAAGGTTATTCTCTTCTTCCCATCAATGAGCGACGTTTGGCCACGTCTTGGGAAGCAGGGCCTCAAAACACATAATGGTTATTCAGGAGGACAGCCCCCTCCTCCATGAAAGCCCATTTTTTGTTGCTGATTGTGACATCATGTGCTATGGAATATCCCTTTGGTTGGTTTACATCAGCTGCCCAGTTGATGTCCCTTGCCCATCACTTGTCCACCACCCGCCTGCTGGCTTTTGGGGGCTTGGAGGGAGTCCTGATGCTGTGCCAGGCCTATGCAGCAAGAGACACAACACTGGAGTGATACCAGTGCTGTTCCAGCTACAAGTGCAGAGAACAGCACTTTGTGGGCTGCTGCAGGGAAAGTTAACTCCATCCCAGACAGACCCAGCACAAATATTCAAAGTGAGGCCACACCAACATTAAATATAGGGGGAGAATCACCTCTTTTGACCAGCTGGCTATGCTGCATTTAATGCACCCTAAAATTACGTTTGCCCTCTTGGCTGCCAGGGCACACTGTTGGCTCTTGCCAACAGGCTATTATCCTGCTGTCAACCAGCCAAGAGGCAGCCTGTTTATACTGATGACGATGAGAAGCAAAACATATACAAACCATAGGTTCCTCTCAGAATCCTCTTCAGGTACCTAATTAGGCATTACCACCCTTTTGAATTATTTCACCTGTGAGTTAAACGCATTGTTATTTTGAAAGAAAGTGTTTAAACATTTGAAATACAGACCAAGATATGTATTAAAACTGAAATATTCTAAGACCAAAGTCTTGGAAGACCTCAGTTCAGCAATCAGCCTCTATTCAGTCAAAGCATTCTGGTTTATTAAAAAAAAAAAGTTAATCACATATTTCAAGCCATGAGAGAATATAGTATATACTTAAAAGAGTGGGGAGGTACAAGTTTATTTCTCTGAAAAACAAAGAAATGAAGAGACAAGAACAAAAGAGCAGCTGGTTCCACAACAACAGAGGAAATGATCAAATCAGGAACCAATGTCTGAGAAAAATAATATAAATGTGTGTTTCTGTGTGAATTGTGATAATTGTGAAAAAATGTGGAATATGCAGATATAGACAAAACACTTGTTCTGGAAGACAGCTAAGTGACTGGGTAATCTGTCACCAAAATCCACAAGCCTTTTACCAGAGCAGACTCAGAGAACCAAGTAAGTGTCTTCAGAAATCAGGAACAAATTCCATAAATGCAGTATGGGAGAGAACAGAATAATTTAAAGAAATTAATGCTTTAGATTTTTTCTTTGGACTGACTTAACTTCTTACATGGAACAACAAATGCTAGAGATTTTCATCTGGTTAGGAATTTCCTAATGTAGAGTTAAATCTTGTCCTCATAAACTTAATAAAGGTATCTCTGAATTTCTCATGGGTTGGAGTTTACGCTTTCCAGGTCTCCAGAAGTGGTAGGCTAGTGCAATAAACTGCTTACTCAGTTCCATTACAAGTACATTTCACTTTTGAAGGTTAGTCTTCTTGGCAGATCAAATACTTTAATACTATACTTTCTTTACTAAATGTTTACGGTTTAGGTGCAACTGTAGGTAAAACTGCAATTGCTCCATCACAAAACTACAGTAACTATTTGCAGATATAGTCATTTGGTTAATGTTTCAGAAAGACTGTTGTTATCACAGCCCCCACAGCAATGCTTAACTTTGGGGTACAGCTAGTTGTTAACAGCTTTTGCTACTAGCATTTCACCTGCTGCTGAGTCATCTAGTAGAGTTTTCCTACAATAGGTCACTTGTACTGTGCACTTTATTTCCAGTTACTAAACACAGTAACTTTGTTTCTAATTCATAGACACACACCTCTCTTTCCATGATCAGCTTTAAATGCAGAACAAATGAAGGTGGTTAAATAAATATATAAATAGAATAAAATAAATAGAATAAAATGAATAAAATAAATGAAATAAATTATTAGTGACTGTTTAGTCAAATTTTGTTCTCTATTGCTTGAATATCTTGCATAATTACAGTAACATGGTAATGCATGGTAGATGGGCATACTGATTCCTTGGATACTATTCTGATTTTTGTTAGTATATGATATCAGTTATCAGCTGTTGTTATCAGACACAAACTATGTTTTAATATCTTTCATACAGAAGCTATATCAAACAGAAGCATTTTCGGCTAGTGTTAACTACTACAATATTTATATCAGATTATGTAACCTTGAAATAGAACACAGAGGATTTCATTGAAATCTATATGGGAGTTACTTGAATAGATTCCACCACTGTTTTCCTTATGAACTTTCAGAATTATTAAAAAGAAAGGACAGAAAAATTAGCTTCGTAGAACTCTGGAGTCCCAAGGCACAGTGTAGTTATTACAGCATAGGATTTATTACTGCAATAAGATAAGAGCAGTGAGAGAGCTGAACAGACATTACAATTAAAATATATATTTTTTAAAAAAAGAGACAGAGATCTGAAAAAAAAATGATGAAAGAAATGTTAAGTTTATATGTATTAACTTGCTGCATATTCTTTTTATTATTTAGCCAGAATTTTGTTCAGCCATATATGCAGGAAGCTTCATAAAGAATAATAAATATACTAAACTATGAGGAAAATAAATTAAAAGAGGAAATTGCAAACATTTAATTGTTCTTAAAGAAGAAGTGACCAAGAAAGACATATGATTCTAAGTACTTGACCATACTTGTATTAAATTTAATTGACACATTGTACCCTGAATTATCCTCAGTGATAGGGGGCTCCCAGGGTGAAGTTAGATATTGCACTCAGCTGCAACTACTATTTGAGCTATATTTGGGAAACTTCATTTTCAGAAACATAGTTTTAACTGTTAAACAAGTTGTCTTTTATGAACGGTCTAGGATATCAAATTAAATAAATAATTTGAGCATAGTATTGAGACAAATAGAGAAGCAAGGTGGTTTAACACTGATTACAGAGCAGACAGGCTGGTAACAATATTCAAGCAGAAAGATTGTCATTCCATCTTTGTGAGAAACACTGAAGTAGATAGTGGAAAACAGCTGTAAGATAAAGTACTACTGAAAGTCCGAAGGGGAAGGAAAACATCTTGGGCTTGAGATGAAAATCTCAGTGGGATAAACAGAGACAGGAAATAGTTGCTTTAGGAAATGTGGTCTATCTTCGGTACAGGCAAAAACGTTAGTCAAAAGCAGAAAAAAGCAATATTACAAGCCATGATTGTGCTAAACAGTCTCTCACTGCTACAAAATAATATCAAACATCCTGAGGAATATATACATATATATATATGTTTCCTCATTCTTTCTAAAGAAATGTTACTATCACCTACTGAGAGAAAGAGGCAACACAATTCTTGATAATATAAATTCACTTCAGCAAATGAGATATTTAGATCTTTTGAGTCCATGGAAGGTCAAAAACAATACGGGAAACCCTATTATGACATTATTATTATGGCATTTCTGGTTCATTCTCCCCAGAATAATTAAAATGCATAAAATATAAAAAGTACATATGAAAGATCCATCCTTAGTCTTCTGCAGAGATATTGGTTCCTTCCGTTTTGCAGTCCCTTCCTACTCAAGCTACCTTTGACTGGCCAACACCAGAAGCAAGCAATCAACTAAGCAAGTAAGTATCTCTTCTCCATTACAGAACATGTACAAATCCACATTCTCATATTGTAGTGATTTAAAAAGAATGACAAGTGACAAAACAAGTGAATGTCTTTTTACCAGAAAGATTCTTTGAATTTTCTGTTTGATTTTTTTTTTTCAAATTAGAAAGAAAATAATGATGTGGTTTAAATTCTAAACATAAGAAGATATCATGGAGTGCACTTCCAAATTGGTCATATTGTTCTGAAGTGGAGTTCAAAGGCAAATAAATGCAAAATCTAGAGATGAATATCTGTACTGAACCTAAGAAATGGAGTTTACATCCATTCTCCTAACTAAACAGTAAAAAGGTGGCATCAAAAAAAAGAAAGGGGTGGGGTTGTTCACCTCAGATGGGCTAGCAGAACTAGACTCTCTCACAGTTTATTTCAGCCTTTTAAAATAAAAACGATGCTAGAAAATAATTACAGATAGTGGACACTGAGGTTTCACATATTAATAGTTTATACTGTGTACTTTTTATTATATTTCATAATAGACATACCTCGAAACCTGTATTAAATTAAAAAAAAAAAAAAGGTTACTAAAAAATTATTGTTATTAACCCCAACATGGGTTGTTCAGGATAAATAATGGTATCTTACAACCTATTTACATGCTGTAGTACAGTCGCAATGACAGCTATGCACTTAGAACCATTACCACTGAAGTCTTCTTTCAGCTGTTATATTTTGTGCCATCTCAAGGAAATAATCCATTTAGATATGCCCGTTCAGTGCTGGTAGTAAGTCAGAAGAAAAAAATACCTCCTGAAAAGCGGTTCTGAGAAATATAATTGAGTTTATACTAAATATGTTTTGGAATCTTTTTTTGTTGAAAATTCAATCCAATTAATATTAAGAGGTTTATGAGGCTGCTCAAATAGTATGAAAAGCTGTTGATGATTTTCAGAGAGCTTTATGACAATTTCAAGCTTTTAAATTCATACTAGTAGATGAATGGATAAATTCAACGAGTAGAAGTAGGCACAAGTTAAATGCAAATATTATATTCATAGCATATTTTTTCAGCAACTGTGGGAGACCATGTAAATTTAATCTGATTCCTTCAAAATAATCTATCCCTTTCCTAACAGTGTATTGCAGGCTCTGGAATAATTTCTTACCAGGTTGAGCATACTACAAAATCAAGAGCTTATATATGGTCATCTTCAGATACTATTTTAAAAACTTATTTATAGATATTCAAATGCATATAGGCAGAGCACTGCAGTGTGTTATTCTAAATCCATCTCTTAACTATCTCTCTTTGGCATTAGTTATTAAAACAATAATTAGGCTGTTGGGGATTTCCCAATTAAACAGCTTTCTGTCAGCAAATGCTAGTTAATTGAAACCAAAAGCTTTCAAGAGAAAGTAGAATTTTTCACTTCAGTGGTGTTGTGAAAAATTCTCAATTGTCAAGCAACTATTCTGCAGACCTTACATTTCTTACCCTTGCATAACTGTTTATAACTCAAGTGCTGAAAGTTTAACACTGAAAAGCTTGAACAGAAGATACATGTAGGGAAATATCAAAGTTTTTATTACCATTAGACCAAAAGAATTAGATTTTTTTTCTTTTCTCTTGTTTGAGATCAATGGTTAGATTTGAACAGCTTATGCTTCTTCACTTATTAGGCAGAATTGGTATGCAAGATCAGCAATTAGAGAGCAAAACAAGCTCAATAGAAAAGATCAGCTAAGCAACAGTGGTAATAAATAAAGAATCAAAAGCTACAGTCTTTTGATCTTTTGAACTGCAGATAGAGCTCTTGTGAAAGGAAATTTCTAAAAGCCCAATAATCCAAATACAGAAAGATCATCTTACCACAAGAAACATTAATCAATAGAGAAATCATTCAGTACTTACAATATTATTTCTACAGATCACAGCCAAGATCTGTTAAACAAATCTTCACCTTGACAGGTGGCCCACAGCCTCAGTGCTCTTGAAACTGAAATGCTTTTGTCAGTACATGAACAAGACAGGGAAGGAAATCTGTCCTGTGTCAGCAGCTTCAACTGCCTGATGGTCAAGTAGTTTCCTTGAGACAGGTTGCTATTCTTCCAGCTTCATAAACACAGGAGGTAAAAGATGTACAATTAATTTGCCTGACCAATTAAATAATGTTTAACATTAAATAATGTTCCACAGAGTGAAACAACTCCAAAATACAACATACAATTTAATTGACATAAATTAAAAATACAAACAAACGATGGACCATGGTTTATGCACCAGCTCAGAACTTAGGCAGTCATTTTCTTTATTCCAAAATCTTCCTCTAGAATATGTCCATCAAGATTTTTAAAATTCTTCAGATATGCAAATGTTGAATGGGAAAAATTTGACATCTAGTATAATGCAAGATAAGAAAAACTTTCGTTCTTTATTTCCAATTAAGAATATAAAAGTGTTTTTCCAGAGCAATGGAGAAGGGGTAGGGTTTATTTTTTGATATATTATCTTGTTGCACAGGACTATCAAGGCCTTACTTTTTCTCTTTTTCTTTTTACCAAGTGCTAAGTGCAAAGCGGATGGAGATTGAGCGTAAGGAAGTGCAACATTCAAGTCAACAGAAAAGTAAACAGGGTGATGAGTCATGGCATAGGTCATGGGTCACTAGCTGATAGAAAAACAATACCTGAAACACAATCATAGAATCATAGAACGGCTTGGGTTGGAAGGGACCTTAAAGTTCCAACCCCCCTGCCATAGGCAGGGATGTCACCAAATAGATCAGGTTTATCAGGGCCCCATCCAGCCTACCCTTGAACACCTACAGGGATGGGGCATCCACAGTCTCTCTGGGCAACCTGTTCCAGTGCCTCAACAACCTGTGAGTACAGAATTCCTTCTTAACATCCAATTTAATCTCCCCTCTTTCAGTTTAAAACCATTCCCCCTTGTCCTGTCATTATCTACACGAGTAAAGAGTGCCTCTCCATCCTTTGTATAAGAACCCTTTAAAATATTGAAAGGACACAATGAGGTCTACACAGAGCATTCTCTTCTCCAGGCTGAACATCTCCAGCTCTCTCAGCCTTCCTTCATAGGACAGGTGCTCCAGCACTCTGATCATCTTTGTAGCCCTCCTCTGGAGCCACTCTAACAGCTCCACATCTTTCTTGTGCTGGGGGCCCCAGACCTAGATGCAGTACTTCAAGTGTGGCTTCATGAGGGCAGAGTAGAGGGAGACAATCACCTCCCTTGACCTGCTGGCCACACATCTTTTGATGCAGCCCAGGATATGGTTGGCCTTCTGGGCTGCAAGCGCACACTGCTGGCTCAAGTCAAGCTTCTCACCCAACAGAACCCCAAGGTCCTCCTCTGCCAGGCTGCTCTCAATGAGTTCTTCTCCCAGTCTGTACTAATGCCCAGGATTGCCCTGGCCCAGGTACAGCACCCTGCACTTGGACTTGTTGAACCTCATTCAGTTCATGTGCGCCCATTTCTCAAGCTTATCCAGGTCCCTTTGGATGGCATTTCTTCCTTCTGTTGTATCAACTGCACCACTTAGCTTGGTGCCATCTGCAAACTTGCTGAGGGTGCACTTGATCCCATCATCTATGTCACTGATGAAGATATTGAAAAGCATCGGTCCCAAGACAGAACCCTGAGGGACACCGCTCATCACCGGCCTCCACCTGGACATAGAACCATTGACCACCACTCTCTGGTTGTGTCCATCGAGCCAATTCCTTATCCAACAAATGGTCCACCCATAAAACCCATATCTCTCCAACTTAGAAATCAGGGTGTCATGTGAGGACAGTGTCAAAAGTCTTACAGAAGTCCAGGTAGATGACATTGGTTGGTCTTCCCTTGTCAACTGGTGCAGTCACCCCATCATAGAAGGCCACCAGATTTGTCAGGTATGATTTACCCTTGGTGAAACCATACTGGCAGTTTCGGATCACCTCCTTGTTTTGCATATGCCTTAACTTTGCCTCCGGGAGGATCTGTTCCATGATCTTACCAGGCATAAAGTTGAGGCTCACTGGTCTGTTGTTCTCCAGGTCTTCCTTTCTACCTTTTTTTAGAATGGAAGTGACATTTTCCATTTTCCAGTCACTGGGGCTTCACCTGACTGCCACGAGTTTTCAGATATGATGGAGAGTGGCTTGGCACCTACATCAGCCAGTTCCCTCAGGACCCTGGGATTCATGTCATCAGGGCCCATAGACTTGCAGCTGTTCAGTTGTATCAGGAGGTCCTGAACCTGCTTTTCGCTTACAGTGGGAGGGACTCTGTTCCCCCAGCTCCTGTCTAGAGGTTTGGGAACTCCAGAGGTGTGGGAAGCCTGACTGCCAGTGAAGACTTAGGCAATGAAGTTGTTAAGTACCTCTGCCTTCTCCATGTCTGTTGTTACCAGTCCTCCATCTACATTTTTCAGAGGTGTTACACTCTCTGTAATCTTTCTTTTGTGGCTGATGTACCTGTAGAACCCCTTCTTGTTATTCTTTGCATTCCTCACCAAGTTTAGATCTGTCAGTGCTTTGGCTTTCCTAGCCCCATCCCTGCACATCCAGACAGCATTTCTATATGCTTCCCAGGGCACACAGTTTCCACTGCCTGTGCAGTTCCTTCTTTTGCCTAAGTTTCAGCAGGAGGTCATTGCTCAGCAATACCAGTTTCCTGCCTTCCCTGCTCGATTTATTGCACATGGGGATGGAGTGCTCTTGCACTCTAAGAAAAATATCCTTAAAGAGTTGCCAGCTCTGATCAGATCCTCTGTCTCTAAGGACAGTGTCCCATGGGATGTCATCCACTAACTCATTGAACAACTGGAATTTTGTTCTAAAGTTTAGGATCCTGACTTTGCTCTTTGCCAGGCCCACATCCCTCGAGATCACAAACTCAACCAGGGCATGGTCACTGCAACCCAGACTGCCTCCAATCTTAACCTCTTTAATGAGGTCATCCACATTGGTGAGCACCAGGTCCAGCAATTCTTCTCCTCTGGTTGGTTTGTCTAATACCTGGATGACAAATTTGTCCTCAGAGCTCTCCAGGAGTCTCCTGGATTGCTTACTGCCTGCTGTGTAGCTTTTCTAGCAGACATCCAGGTTGTTGAAATCCCCAAGAAGAATGAGAGCCCGTGACCGCAATGCTTCTTGTAGTTGGAGCAAGAAGGCTTCATCAAAAGGCTCCCTTTAATCAGGCGGCCCGTAGTAGACCCCAACCACAAGGTGCCCTTTGTTGGTCTGATGCTTAATTTTTACCCACAGGCTCTCAACCTGCTCTTGGCTGTTTCTTAGAGGCAACTCTTCACAATCTATCCATTTCTTAACATAGAGGGCATCACCCCCACCCTTCCTTCCCTGCCTCTCTCTCCTGTAAACCTTGAAGCCCTCCATTCCAGTGTTCCAGTTGTGTTTCATCCCACCACATCTCCGTGATAGCAATTAGATCATAGTTTTCTCATTGCACCATGACTTCCAGCTCCTCCTGCTTATTCCTCATGCTGCGAGCATTGGTGTAGAGGCACTTCAGTTGGACCATGGGCCACATTACCTTTTTAGAGGAGTCATTCCCAGTTCCTATGGAATGATTCACAGGTGTTTCCCATTGTTTTCTAGAGTTTTGGCATCCACTGGTTCTTTTGTGTCTCTTACAGAAGATCCCCTTCCCCCACAGAGTCTAGTTTAAAGCCCTACTAATGAGTCCAGCCAGCTTGCTGCACAGGATGCTCTTGCCCCGCTTCGTCAGATGTGCCCCATCTGGTGTCAGCATTCCTGGTCTCTCAAAAAAATGCCCAAGATAGTAGAACCCAAAACCCTGAGCATGGCACCAGCTATGCAGCCAATCATTCACCTGATTTGTACGTTGCCTCATCCTTGGGTCCCAGTCTCCAACTGGGGAGATTGTGGAGAACACTACTTGCACTCCCGATCCCTTCAATATCTTTCCAAGAGACATAAAGTCCCTTTTGATGTTTCATAGTTTCCTTGTTGTGACCTCACTTGTCCTTACATGAAAGAGTAGGAATGGGTGGTAGTCATGTGGTTTAACCAAGCTTGGTAGGCTCTTTGTGATGTTGTGAATGTGGGCCCCAGACAGGCAACAAGCCTCTCAAGAGAGATTATTTGGGTGGTAAATGGGTGCTTCAGTGCCCCTCAGACAGGAGTCTCCAATTACCAACACCCTTCGTGCTTTTTTTGTGGCACTGGTTCTTATACGCGTAGTTTGCTTGTCCGCCTTTATACTGTTGCCCTTTCCTGGGGCTTGACCATTGTTGTTATCCCCTCCTTTTCTGAGCCCCAGAGCATCATCATATTTATTGCGTAGGGGCACTTTGGGGCCAAGGGGGAGATTCCTCCTTCTGCTCCAAGCGGAGACAAGGGTCCAGCTTCCCTTGTCTTGTGAGTCCATCGGTAGCGCCAGTTCAGGGTTGGAGGCTCCCTTACCAGTCCCTTGTGAGGACTTAAGGCAGGGCTGTTGCTCAGCCTGTGCCAGAGCTTGATACCACACATCAATCTCTTGCTTGGATTCACGGATGCTTCACAGACCGTTGAGCTCCTCTCACAAGACAGCAACTTGCTCAAAAAGCTCATCCAACTGGGCATACTTGCACCCATAACACCCAATTCTACCTTTGGCCCTAGGGGGACTGTGGCAATGAACGCACAGACTCTGATGCAAGTTGCAAGCAAAGTAAAAGAAGTTTTATTGTCTCTACTTCTGCTCTTTTATATCCACCCTGAGATAGCACAGTACCATGGAAACCTCCTAGCAGCAGAATAGCCTAGGTGCACCTTGTTACTTTCTCACTGCCCAAGGTTACACAATCTCACAGTACTGCTTATACTACAAAAAAAAAAAAAAAAAGCCTTTCAGTGCTTTCCCAAGTTTCTCCTAATCGTCACATTCCCAGGGCTTTCTGCCAACCAAAGTCATAAGACTTCGGTGGCTATCCAAGTTCATATACGCCTCTGTCCCCACAGGGGACTTCCAGATTCTGGAGTTCCCTGCAACTGGGAGTCTGGGAAGCTCTTTCAGTCCTCAGGGTCTCTGTCTGCGTGTAGGCATCTGCCATGGGCGGTCGTGGCCCCTCCACCTGGATTTTGGTCCCAGCCCGCAAGAGAGATGCCACAAGAGAGGCTGCAAGTGATGCAGAGGTCATGGTTTTCTGCCGGGTGGATACAATGGCTGGGCTCTTCACGAGCAGGCTACAACCACCGTTGGAAAAGACCATTGGAAAAGAGCAGTGAGAGAGCCCTATCTGCTTGCCCTGACTGCATGCACTGCCACGCTAACTGCCGTGCCATACCCTGACTGTTGCACCTGTTGCACCATGCCGTCTTTGCCCATCCTGGTTGCACTGCTCCTGGTCGCTTGTGCTCCCTGGGGGTTGCCTTTGCACAGCAGGGGAGCAGGCTCTGCTGGCTCCGCCCACACTTCATCAGCCTCCATCGCAAGGGCTGCTGGGTCCTGGCCTCAAGTGGCCTCAAAGCAGGAAAAAAAGCCCTGTCTGCTTCAGTCCCCCACTCTGCTGCAGAAGACATCTGCTCTGGAGCCGATCGCCTTGGCGAGTCAAATTCTGGAAAGCTATCCCGCTGTGTGGATTGATGGACTGATAGCCTGCACCAAAACTGTCTATAAAAACCTTCAGCCATAGAGAAAAGAGAGAGGGAGTTTTGTTACCTGGACATCTGTACTATTTAAGAGCAGAGTGGCACAGAAGGAACCACTGTGGCTTGGATCAGAGCCCTTGAGTCTGACACTGAGGCTGGTAGGAAGGAAATTATGCTGTAACTCCATTATGCACAATAAAAAATAATAGATATTTATACGCAATGGAAAATACCTAATTCTCATGATGCAGGATATTCCAATTAGTTAGTTGGTTTTAAGAAATTTTCAGAAATATATTTTCAATATAACCTTACACTAATTACAAGATTATTTTTCCCATGGCAATGCTATATAGTCATCTTCACTGCTTGCTGGAAGAAATATCACAATTTTCCTTGTGGTATTGAATTTTAAAGCTGAAGTAAAAATATACATTTATATTTGTTTTAGGAGGGAAATTGTTAAATATATATATATATCATTTTAAACTCATGTTTAAAACCTGCAGTGGTGATTTATGTATTTAATTGCATTATTTTAAATATGTTATACTTTTTTTTTTTACTTGGAAATAACAGTTTCATGGCCCTCATTTCCAATGTTTCCATTTATTATTTTCAATTGTCAGTTTAGAAATACAGTACAGAGTACATTAAGTAATAGCAGTTGCATCATGTGAGATTAATTTTTAACAAACAAATAAATAAATAAATAAAAAGTGTTCTGTTGTTCTGTCCTTGAAGCAAAACAGCAGCATGTAAGCCATTTAAAAGTGGTTGGTTGTGAATTCTCTTCTATTTCTTTTTATATTTTCAGATTTTTTTTAAAAAAAGATGGCTGTTAAACTTATGCAGATTTACATTTTAATCAACATTTGTTCTTCCTTTTTCTTTCCTGAAGGCTTCTCCACTAAAACTCAAAGAAAATCACCAAATCTCCAGGTGCCTTACAGCAATTCATCTGAAATAAATTCTTACTTTTCCTTTCTCTTAATCTTTATAGGCCCCACAACATTATTCTCTCAGTCTCTTTACAGCCAGCAGTGATTAGTGACTCTGCAAAGTAAAGCATTTCACAGATGTAAGCTAAAACACAAGAAATAAAGTGACGAGGTAATAAAGCTTCCAACTTATAAAATCAGTAACTGTCCAAAAAAACTTTTAATGGGCGAAATCACATGATTCTAACTAATATTTACACAGAAAAAAAGAAAAAAAAAAGAAAAAAAAAGAAAAAAAAGAAGAAAAAAAAATGTAATTTCCTTTCAATAGAGATTTTATAGGATCAAAAAGTAAAAGCAAGATTTCTCCTTTTCTTACAAAAAGCAGAAGACAGTGGAGGCCGTGGAGGAGGAGGAGGAGGAGGAGGAGGAGGAGGAGGAGGAGAAGGAGAAGGAGAAGGAGAAGGAGAAGGAGAAGGAGAAGGAGAAGGAGAAGGAGAAGGAGAAGGAGAAGGAGAAGGAGAAGAAGGAGAAGGAGAAGGAGAAGGAGAAGGAGAAGGAGAAGGAGAAGGAGAAGGAGAAGGAGAAGGAGAAGGAGAAGGAGAAGGAGAAGGAGAAGGAGAAGGAGAAGGAGAAGGAGAAGGAGAAGGAGAAGGAGAAGGAGAAGGAGAAGGAGAAGGAGAAAGAAGGAGAAGGAGAAGGAGAGCGAGAGCGAGAGCGAGAGCGAGAGCGAGAGCGAGGAGAAGGGGAAGGGGAAGGGGAAGGGGAAAAAATGAAAAGAAAGTAAGGATGGGAAAGGGAAAAGGAAAGGGAAAGGGAAAGGGAAAGGGAAAGGGAAAGGGAAAGGGAAAGGGAAAGGGAAAGGGAAAGGGAAAGGGAAAGGGAAAGGGAAAGGGAAAGGGAAAGGGAAAGGGAAAGGGAAAGGGAAAGGGAAAGGGAAAGGGAAAGGAGTTAGTTGAGTGATCACACTGAAAGAGCTGCAGTCAACAGCTCAGAGAGAAGCGGTATTCCTCAGGGGTTGTTATTGAGACCAGTGTTGTTTAACACCTTTGTTGTTGACATGGACAGTGGGATTGAGTGCAATCTCACCACATTTGTTGATGACGTCAAGCTGTGTGGTGCAGTCAACATGCTTGAGGGAAGGGATAACATCCAGAGAGACCCAGATAGGCTTGACAGGTAGGTGTGTGCGAACCTCATGAAGTTCAACAAGGCCAAGTGCAAAGGGTAAGTGCTTGGGTAAGGGCAATCCGAAGCATGAATACAGGCTGGGCAGAGAATGGACTGAGAGCAGCTCCAAGGAGAAGGTCCAAGGTATGTTGGTTGATGAGAAGTTCCACATGAGCCAGTAACATGAGCTTGCAGCCCAGAAAGCCAACGGTATCCTGGGCTGCATCAAAAGAATTGTGGCCAGCAGGGTGAGGGAGGT
Organism: Anser anser; assembly: GCF_964211835.1. Taxonomy (NCBI): domain Eukaryota; kingdom Metazoa; phylum Chordata; class Aves; order Anseriformes; family Anatidae; genus Anser; species Anser anser. The sequence goes on from NC_139723.1 coordinate 41,588,299, forward strand.
GATTCTCTCCATCTGCTCTACTCTTGTGAGATTCCATCTGGAGTACTGCATTCAGTCAACTCTGGAGCCCCCAGCACAAGAAGGACATAGACCTATTAGAGCAAGTCCAGAGGAGGGACAAAAGAATGATCAAAGGGCTGGAACACTTCTCTTATGAAGACAGTCTGAGAGAGTTGGAGTTTTTCACCCTGGAGAAGACAAGACTCGGGAGACCTTGTAGCAGTCTTCTGGTACTTAAAGGGGGCCTACAAGAAAGATGGGGAGAGACTCCATATCAGGGAATGTAGTGATAGGACAGGGAGTAATGTCTTTAATTTAAAGGAGGGTAGATTTAGATCAAATATAGGGAAGGAATTCTTTACTGGAACAGATTGCCCAGAGAAGTTGTGGATGCCCCATCCTGGAAGTGTTCAAGGCCAGGCTGGATGGGACTTTGGGCAACCTGTCCCTGTGTTAGGTGTCCCTGCCCATGACAGGACTGTTGGAACCAAATGATCTTTAAGGTCCCTTCAATCCAAACCATTCTTTGATTCTACAATTCCATTACAATAACTTATTACCAGTTAAAATTGATCTTGGTAGTGAAAGGAAAATCAAATGCTAAAACAATACCTTTTTTCCCCCTTTCCCGGGCTCATCTTCAATCCAGACACCATTTCCTTCCATAGGTTCTCACCTTTTTGCCTCTCTTTCCCTCACACTTTTCTCCTGCTCCAGAATGTGCTTTCTACAGGCTGTAGTTCATTCAGGAAAATCCACTTGCTCACTTGTGGGGTTCTCCACTGGCTGGAATGTGGACATCTGCTCTTTATGTTAACTCAATGTGAAAGTCACCAAATGGACACTTCACTCAGAGCAATCCACTGTGTTCACATAAATAAGGTAATTTATTTTACCTAAACAAATGTGATTTGCTTTTCTTCCTTGATTATAAACCTGCTCATTTTTTTCTTTCCTGTAACTCATTAGTCTCCTCTGCAAAGTCTTTTATCCAGACATACTATCCTGCCACTTGGTCCTTATTGTTGTTCTGTTGCTTTAATCCTTCTTCCACATCAAGATTCTGGTTAGGATTGTATTAAAAAAAAAAAAAATCTAATTATGATAAATATTTATTATTTTAACAGTTTTTATCCTTTAGGACAAAATCACAAGTTTATACCTGTTGTACCGTTAGAATCATAGGGCAGAGAGACCTTGAAAGGTTGTCTAGCTTGTATTTTGCCCACGGCCAAAGCCAGCAATATACTAGTATCATTCATTACATTCTATCCTCTTCTGAAAAGTTTCTAGAAGTGGAGAGCAATAGTATCCACAGGCAAACTATTGTAATGCTTAACTGTCCTTTCTATTAGAACACTTCCTAATGTCTAACCTAAATCTCCCCTGCTGAAATTTAAGCCAATTTCATCTTGTCTTATCTGCACTGGTCATGATGAACTGATTACTTCCTTTTTTCATTTGCAGCAGGCTTTTAGAATTTTTACTACTCTTATCAGGTCTCTCCTTAGTTGCCTCTGTTATAAACTAAAAGTTCTCACTTCATTAACTCTTTCCTTCTGTTTCAGAGGTTTAGATCTTTAACTATTGTTGATATCCTCTGGACCTTCTCCTGAACAACACTCCACCCAAAGAACCGTCCTTTAAAACTTTGCTCTGTTGATGTAATCCAAAAATTTAAGAACCATGTTCTCTATTTTATTGAAGTTCCCATTTGCTGCTAGAAGTATGAAACTGTTGTAGATCTGAAGGAACATGTATGGAATCATATTTTTATACACATTAGTTGTTTGGAAAATATCTTTTTCTTTTCAGGTATAGTTTAACAGCAGTCCCTTGACAGAAAACAAACAATACTACTACTATTTTTCAAAGTCTTAGGAATGCTTCAGATACCTGAATTAAAATAGGTTGTCTAAATAATTAAATATAATTTTCCTTGATGATACATGTCTTCCAGACATTACCTCATTGAGAAGGTTAACACCACAATCTTACATGAAAAGATGACCTGTTTTTTTTTGTTTGTTTGTTTTTATAGTACACAAGGTAAAACTCTACAGTCAATGTTATTGATATTAAATCATTTGGTGAGGGAAATTCCATCATATTTAAAAGAGTATGGATTGTCTAGCTGGTTTTCAGAAAGCAATACTGTTTCTGTGCTGCAATAAGATTCTTTGGTTTGAAATGCAGTCAAAGAAAGTAGAAATTAGTTGCCAAAAATATAAAAAAGAAATGAAGAAGAAGAGAGTACTGTTGTTCCACCCACATAAAAAAAAAAAAAAAAAAAAAAAAAAAATCAAGGCAAAATCTACCTCCTTGTCTAAGATTTGCTAGAGGAAAAAAGGATTGAAGGGCTGTATTTACACCATGATCCAGCTGACAAGAAATATCTATGTGAGTCCTCTTGAATCATCTGTTGACTGGAAGATCCTTAACCAAAAACATAAAAGTTCTGATTCAGCCTTTTTCCTTTTTAATCTGAATTCCCCAATTTTCTCTTTGATTAATTAACATGCAAATCTAAGGGATAGAGGTCAGAAGACATTTAACTGGATTCCTGGAAGCATTTGTATTTTAAGTCTTCTGAATTTATTTGTAAGTTGTTTTGAGCCAAAGAAGCTGTTAATCAATACGATAACGCCATTCCGCTCTCCATGGAAATGTTACTGTTTTTTACAGTAGAAAAAAAAATGATACATTAACATAAATAGAAATTACAGCATGGACCACAAAACAAGAAAAATGTATAATGCTAGGCAGCTGTGGCCTGTTGATCCTGCCTAAAAATAAAAATAAAAATAAATCAGAATTAAAAAGCCTTTTTAATCCTGCAAGGCAAAAAAAACAAAATCTCATGTTTCCATGACTGTCAAAATGCATACTTTATACATATCATATTTTACAGAAAATAAATAATTATGTGTGCGGAAGACTAATACTGGTCATTGTACCACCCTTTCCACTCAGAGTAACCACTGTGGCCCATGAGGCTCCCTGGGGACTCAACAAGACCTTATCATTCTGCCACACCGACAGGATTTACGGTGTCTGCTAACCACACATGTCACAGGAGCTGGGGGTGGTCATACCAGACTATATTTAATTTCCACATTTCCCTTCCTCCTGTTAAAAAAGTTTCCCTGGGATCCTTATCACTAGTTATGTCTTTGCATCTAGCACACTCTACCTTCCTTTGGTAATAAAGATTGCCTCAGCCCCAGAGACTTTCCCTCATCTATTCTACCTTCTCCAAAGGAGAGATGTTAAAAGCAAGGAAAGTTTTCATTAAGTAGCAAGGTGCAAGACAAAAACAGTCTCTACCATTTTGATCACTGTCAGTAGACAGAGAGGGAAGAGAGTTTCAGTAACAACACAACAGGCAGCTCCTTCCTCCTCACCTCCAAAAGTGCTTTCTAATCATAAGCAATTATAGTGTATTCTGAATCTAGCTTTTTCAGCAAGTATCAACTTTCCTGATGCCTACATGAAGAATAAAAAATAAATAAAATAAATAAAAAAACACCTCCAAAGAGGACTTGAATCCCAGAAAAATAAAGTCAGCTACTTCTTTATCTACTAGGCTACAAGACTTAGATTTATTTTATTTTACACTTTCTACAAAAAATAAGGAGTGAGAAAGAGAGGAAATCAGAATATAACTTGTAATAAAATAATAGTAGAAAGACAGGTGCATCATTCTTCTTGGTTGTATAACACAGTTTATGTAAGCTTTGCATCTTATTTCATTCTGGTCTAGTAATAAAATATGGGGCTTACACTATTACCCTATTAATCATTATAATACTTAGAAAGCAGTAAAAATTGAATACAGTAGGGTTAGAACTACAATGCTGTGCAGCAGGAAATATACTTTCTGGTTTCCTTGGTGATTTCTTCCATGTCAACAACAGAAATAAATGTTATCTATTATTTCTGAGATAAATTAAATTAATATTACCAGAAAATTACATTTGCCATACTTCATCAGGAAGATGAAAAGTGCATTGATAGGAACAGAACTATTCTCAAATTATGAAAAGCTCCACAACAGCAAAATTTAGCCCCCCAAAAATGCCAATACCAAAGTTGACAAAACATATTTTTCAATATTTGAAAAAGCTGTCAGACTACCTAATCATCAAATATCTTACTAAAGCTAATAAATAGTAATGTTATGCAAATGTGAGAGAATACATACCAATACATACCATCTCATTATCTTTAGATTTATAATGTATCTCAGCCAGCGTTAATTGACTGCTGCATTAATTTTTAAAAATCAGCTACTCTTATACATAGTTTAAAACCTAGATATTATTAAAGAACACATAGATTTTTAGCTTCAGGCAATCTATTTTTATTTTAATGGCTTTACAATAGACACTTTCTGCAATTTGTATTATAGTCTACACAGAAATTGTAGGTTAACAACATCATATAAAAATTCATTATTTATTTGAAACATTGCAACTGTAAGAAAATCCACATAGATATGATTTAACTTATTACAAATTTTATTATATTATACCTCTTCAAATGAGGTTCACGTAAGGAATTTCAAGAAATTGATAAATATTTTACGACTAAAATCTCTTTCTGGACAAACATCAGTGAATGGATCCCTACTGAAGGAAACAGATCTGTGTAGAAGTCTACCTGGGAAAATACTGCACTAGGATTTATCCTTCAGTTGTTATGCCTGAAATAATAGGAATATAGGAGAATCATCAAAATAAAACAAAGTTGATTTGTTTGTAAACTTCTTTATAACTTTTATATTTCACATTCTTAGATAATCTGAATGGGAACAATGTTTCATAGATGGTGGATCTTGTGAAAAAATACTATTCTGAGTTTTTCAAGGTTACAGTTACAATTTAATTATTTAAGTTTACTGCTAGGTTCTGTAAAACCTAACAGAAGTTTCCTTTCTTTTGTCATGGAATGGCTCTGTAGACACGCACATTTTAAAAAGGTATATTGTTTTAAGTTAAGTGGTTAATACTAAGAAAAGGTTCAAAATTCAGATACGAAATCCTTTCCTGATTCAGATGTTTCTTCTTTCAGTAAACTTGTAGGCAATGTATGTCATAGAATGTATGTCAAGAATTATTAAGAAAGCAACTGCTGAAAAAACAAAAATAAAAAATTACATTTTGAAAAAGTAGGAAGACCCAACGCTGAAAAAGAACATTTTGGAATATGTAATAAGGTTTTCTTCTTTCTTACCTCCTTGTTTGACATTGTGTCAATATCAGTTTTTCAGCGTTCACTTTGGACATGGTGACCTCACTTTGAAATATTGTTATGATTTACTGTTTTGACTTTTGGAGAATAGATTTCAAAGACATGAAAAAGAGTTCTGTTTCGGTATCTCAGGAAGGGTAGCCAAAATGAAAGGATTCAAAAGCACCTTTCAAAATCTGATCTTGTTCCCTAAGTCTCATTATTATTATTATTATTTTTTTTTTTTGTGGAAGCATTTTTCACATCAGCTAAATCAAGTCATTTGCTTCTCATCCACTGTAATAGCATTGGAAACGTGATGTTGATTTTATTTCTTTTCATCCCTAAGGACACTCTCCTACTTCAGCAAGCAGGTAATGAAAGTGCCATCTATTATTGTAGCAATAAATTGTTTCCCAAGTTTATTAGTATTTTTTTGTTGTTGATGTTGTCATTTTGTTTATTTGTTTTTTCCACATTTGTATTGCATATTGAACAAAAAAAAAAAAAAAAGACTGTGTTTCTTTATTTAATCCCTATTAATATAAAATAAAACTAAAACTGCATGCTATTGTTAATTTCTCAGAAGAAAAATATTTCTGTTACTCAGAGCATCACTTTTTTTTTTCTTTTAATTAATTTAATCAATTTTAATTATACATTTTGTGGAAGTTGAGGGAACTACCATATCACTTCAATAACATTAGAGAAGTTTCATACCCAAGGGGACAACCACACAATACTTAGGCCAATTTACAGCACTTATCATATACTTCACATGTTTCATGAAATTCTTTCCCATGTGATCTCATCTTTAATTTCTTTTTATATGTCTCTACTTTAGCACATTAGGGAATACACTGCAAATCAGAACACATCCTGCTTTAAAATGTGTTTCTTCTTTTCTGCGTTAAAAAAAAATCAAAATATGTTTTTTGATATGGTTTTATGATAAATCAAAAAATATTTGATTTATCAAAATCAATAATATCAAAAAAACTCATCAGTTATCCAAGCAATATGTAACTATGTATTTTTTTTAATTATTATTATTTTTTCCCTCTAGGATTGTTGATCAAATAGCTGAAGACAAAGACAATTGAGGGGTGTTAGCTTTAAACATTTGGAGATTTATTACATATAAGAATTTGCACATCGTGAAAATCAGAGAGTAGTATTTTAAGTATTAACTAATTCAAGATTGTTGACTGTAAAGAAGTCAAAGAACAAAAGAAAATATCAGATGCATGAACAGACACAATAATATTATTTTGCATTGCACATATTTCCAGTGAAGTAGTGTGTGCTAAAATTTGCTAAGAATCATCATTAATTTTAAAAATAAAACTTTTTCCCCAAATAATGAGGGAATGCATATGCAATAAAATAAACATTTAAGATAGGAAAGACTTATCATGAGCAGATTCAAAGTCATGAATACGTAATGCTAGCCAACATATCTGCAATCGAGTTTGTTAATGTTTTTGTAGACATCAGGTAGTGAATACTACAGCGACATTCAATTTTGACAATATCTGTACAAAATAAAATTATATCTTATTTTTATTGCTCATATAAAGTACTTATGAATTATATTACACAGAACAAAAATTATGGAAAAAAACTTCTCTCATCTCTATTTTTTTTACTTATTTATTTATTTTCTTTTATGATAACATTTGTCAAAGAGGAGGCAAGTTGCCAAATGACATAGAAATCACCTCTGGACAAATTTGTCTTTCCTTGACATCTCAGGTAACCTCAAAATTTATTGAAAAATCCTGGAAACAAGTTTCAGTAGAAAATAAAAAAATAATAATAATAAAAAATAATTAAAAAAAAAGTTCTAATTCTCAAGAAAAAATAAATAAAAGGAATCCAAAGGGAAAAAAAAAAAATCCAAATAAAATGCAATCAGAACAGAACTCAGTCAGGGACAGGTGATAAAATTATGCAGAAAACATTAAACAATTGGTTGTGACTGGAAGGAAACATCTTAATCAGCCAGCCTCACAACCCTTACAGGCAAAACTAGGCTAAAGTGTGTCTCCATGTGCTACCATTTAACAGCACGAACCTTTCTGAAAAATCAGTCTCGGTAAAATAATGCAGGAAATTTCAGTGGTAATGACAACAAAAATAATGTTGCCAGATAAAAGAGAAAATGAATGTTGCAAAAATTATGCAGGTTGTTACTAAGAAATATGAAGGAAAATAATAATATTTATAAGGTAGCGTAAGGAGAAAAGTTCAGAAGGAGTGGCACAAAGCAATACTTATTTGATTCTATGATTCCATGATTGATTTTTTTTATTCTGAATTCTAGATAATTCAACTACAAGTGACATCATTTAATTTTCATCTGAAAGTGTAAAGTGTTAAAATAGAAAAAAAGTTGAAAATCTGAATCTCAAAAAAACAGTTAAGCACTGGAGTTCCTTACTCTGCTTAAGAAGAATATTTCAAGTTCCTGTGAAATATATATACATACATTAAAAAAAAAAAAAAAAAGCCTAAAGGAAAATGTATCTGAACTGAACTTGCATACTTCCCTGAACCTTAACTTTGCAAAACATTCTCTTTCAGTATCTAGAACCCACTCTTCAGCAGAGGTATAATATGGATGTAACTTGAATAGAGAAGGGTCAGAAGTTTCTACAACACTAGGAGAAGGATAAAGTTAGTTAAAACCCTTCTTATGTTTGTGATAGAAGCACACAGAAAATTTGGATGTATGATGTAATTTTTTTCTTCATCACAAGAAGAGTTCCCAGAACACATATGCATTTCCTGTGTTTTAAATGAAATTCCAGCACTGAGCAGTCAAAATATTTGATCCTTCCCTTCTACTCAAGACTGGTGAGGCTGCACCTGGAGTACTGTGTCCTGTTCTGGGCTCCCCAGTACAAGGGAGACCTGGGCACACTGGGAAGAGTGCAATAAAGGGACACCAAGATGATCAGGAGACTGAAGCACCTCTTCTATGAGGAGCAATTAAGAGAGTTGGGACTGTTCAGTCTGGAGAAGAGGAGGCTTAGCGGAGCTGTTATCCATGTCTATAAATACCTGGCCTGGTTTCAGCTAGGATAGAGTTAATATTCCTTACAGTAGCTCGTATTGGTGATAAGTTTTGAATTTAGGATGATAATAATGTTGATAAGGCACTGATGTTCTGATTGTTGCAGAGCAGTATTTACACTGAGTCAAGGACTTTTCAGCTTTTTATACCTCCCTGACAGTGAGGAGGCTGGGGGTGCACAAGAAGCTGGGAGAGGACAGAACCAGGAAAGCTGACCCAAACTGGTCAAAGGGATATTCCATACCATGTGATGTCATGCTGAGCAATTAATAAGAGGTGGCTGGCCAGAATGGGGGGAAACCACTGCTTAGGGACAGGCTGGGCATCAGTCAGGTGGTGGTAAGCATTTGCATTGTCCATCACTTCCTTTGTATATGTCAGTACTATTATTGTTGTTGTTATTGTTATCATTATTTCTCTTCCTTTTCTGTCCTATTAAATTGTCTTTATCTCAACCAACAATCTTTTATTTTTTACTACAAAGAAAACAGAAACAGGCTCTTTTCAGTGGTACCTAGTGCCAGAAGAGACATTTTTTCTGAGCAAAAAATGAAACACAAGATGTTCCATCTTAGCATTTCCTTACAGTGTGGGTGACGGAATACTGTAACAGGTTGTCGAGCGAGGTGGTGGGGTCTTCTTTCTTGGAGATCTTCACAAGCCATCTGGACATGGTGCTTGGCAACCTGCTTTAGGTGTCCCTGCTTGAGCAGGGGAGTTGAACAAGACGACCTTAAGGGGTCCCTTCCAACATCAATTATTTTGTGATTCTGTGATTTTATATTTTGAAGGAAATGTAAAAATCTATATTCTAACTGAACTTCTGGAGAAAAAAAAATAAATGTACCAAATGCAAAATTCACTTTTCTTTTTCTTTCACAAATATTATATAGGAAGTAACTGCTAAAAAGTCTCTTTTCCAAAACTATTTCCATCATCATAAAACAGTCCTGTTTTCTAAGAATAATAATAGAAACAGGATTTTATTAGGCAAAAGGACTAAAGATGGTGACGACACACAAGATTTTACTGATCCAACGTATTTTGTCATTTGTATTTTGTCATTATATAGTTTATAATTCTATGTACTTCCTGAGATAATTTATTTCTTACAACCAATAACTTTGCCAAGACCTGCACAGAAAAACAGCTGATGAATGTCTAAAGAGGAGATAATAGATTTACTATGCATGAGCAATTGCTATTTAAAACATTAAAGCAATACTACTATAAAATGAGTTATATAAAAAGAAATTTGCTGTTCAACTCAGATAAAAAATAATGATTAAGAGAAAAATAAACAGTGCAGGCTCCTACTTGTCAACAGAGTTAAGATAAATCTAGTAAAGAAAAAAAAATCAAAAAAATATCCAATTTACACTGACGGTGATGTATATTTGCCCTGAGAAAAACAATAATTATAATTTCCAAGTGTCATAACTTCACAACATCTGTGAAAGAAATCAGTGGAAAAATGATGTGAGTAGTGAAAGTTGAGGCTTTTTATTTTTTCTCTACATTACCAGGTCATATAATTGTCTACATATCCATGTAGAAAACAGTTGCTTCATTTCACTGATTGTCTGTCTCCCTTCCCCTATCTCTTTTCCTTAAATGAACTAAAAGCATTTGTAGAAGTATTTTTCTAAACAGCTATGCTGCAAGTGATTCGTTTGTAGGCTTCTTCATTACAAAATGTTGTCCAGTTGTATGTTTTAACACTCTTCACATCTAATGTAACTGTGTCCTCATTTTCTGTATGAGGCCACCTTTCCATGTACCTCTCCCAAGAAAGCATGTCTGGGGCAGTACCTCCATAAAGGCTCCTATTTCTCCTTGCTTCAGATGTGCATGAGAATGAGTAACCAGATAAAATATTTCTAAAAGGTGATTAATATCATAAAAAACTTTAATCTACCAAACAAGGAAACCAAGTACATGTTACTTGACATCATTAAAAAAATGTGATTATCTTTTAGATGTATTCAATAATGAGTTCCCTACTACCAAAACATTACCCCATAAGTACTCTTGGAGATATGGTAACCTTAAGAATCTTGCTAACATTTGGATAAACAATATTAATCTCCCATTGTAAAGGCACGGTTATATATTTTCTGTTTTAGGACAGTATTTATTTTTATTTTAAGATTAACATTTCTCCAAGGAAATAAGTCAGTATCACCCTGATATATGTATTTCAAAACACACACACACATGCTGGTTTTGTATAGACATGTTCTTAATTTTGAAAATAAATGATCTTCAAACAATCTTTTTTTTTTCTGAATTCTTATTACATTCCTACATTTTACCATCTTTTCTCATTTACTATAGAATTTTTCAGATAATATTGTATTATCTACATTATTGTATTATCTACAAGGTCAAAAGCCTGTAATCCATCAGGAACCAAGGACCCATGGAATTACATTTACCCTGTTGAATCAGTACCACCTACATAGTACTTTATTTCTCAACACTTCCATTTAAATCGCAGTTTTTTATTATATGCAGCTGACATTAAATCTGCAGGCATGGCTTGAAGGCTTAAATTTACAATGGAATTTAATGAATTATTTTTTTTCCAACCTGCATATAGCCACGGTCAGGAGTTGTTCTCTACTCTTTCAGAACTTTTCCACTCTGCCATCCTTCCCTTCTGCCATGTGCAGAAGGGCACACCAAGGTCTTCACCTCCTTCTTGTCCTTCCTGCAAGCTTATCTCTAGCTTACATCATGTTGCTCACTCATGTCCTTTTCCTTATTTTTCCACCATTTCCTTGAGTTTCATTCCCCATTCTTTCTATTCATCTTTTCCTATTACATGTAAATATCTAACATGCAAAATTTAATAGAACATGGCATCTGAATGGAATAATTTCAACCAGATTAAGAACTTTTAACACCGCTTGTCTGCCTTCATCTTTTCCCTGTGTCAGTTAAATAGTTCAAAGTTATCTTTGAGGAGAACAATGGTCTTGCAAGACTACTTGGAGTGGTTGTTCTGTGCTCCTTCCTACGCTAGCCATAAGAAAAACTTCTACTGTTGTTTAACCTGTAAAGATTTTTTTATGAGTAGTTAAAGTGTACCTCTCCATTTTTCTAAAAGTCAAGGTAATTTATATTAAGGTAAGCAAAAGCACAGTTTGATGTCAAAGGCAAAACCAGAATATATGGAAAAAACACATTTTACCTAACTAATTTATGGGCAGAAGATGTAATATTAAATTAGATGACTAAATTAAAGCTATATAACTTAGAAAATAAGATTATAGAAATTGAAGGTAGGACATTAAATTCATAGTTACGCAAAGTTTTTTGCTTTGTTTTGTTTTGGTTTGTTTGTTTGTTGTTGTTGTTGTCATTTGTTAATTTGTTTTTCTGTGTAATGTTATTTGAAACCTCTGGTCCTGATTTTAAAATAGGGTCTGCAAATATATTCTCAGTGGCTTGCATAACAGTTGTCAGCCAGATGGTTTCAGTTACAAAGGTGGATTAATAATTCATTATTATTTGTGCACTCTAGCAATCTAGTGTTTTTCTGTTCATGAGCTGTTCATGAAACTCTCTGCAGTCTTTAGACAGAACCACTCAAACCTCTCTGCAGCATTCACTTCTTCCTTCTCATGTAGCACTTCAGCAATGTACGCTCATGCTTAGAGATGTGTTGTAAAGCTTGAGTGGTATTGTTTTCTATTTCACTATTTATGTAACTAACAAATAGCATGTAAGATTGAAAATTCATGATCAAATAAATAACTAGAAATTTGCTTTTGGCCAACACACAGCCTTCTGAGCTTAAAATGAATTTTATCAGCATTCACACCAAGAAGTGTGGAAGTATTTGTGAGAAATAAACATAAGCCCTTAAGGAAATGGCAAATCCTTGTTCCTTCTTCTAGCTATAACCTTAGAAATCTGCTTTTTCAAGGGAGTTTTGCTCCTCATAGAAACAACAAATTTTGAGGTTATTCTTTCCTGTAATTTCTTTCAGATTTTCTGTATTATCTTTAGAGAAAATGAAGTTATTTCTTTACTCCATACTTTTTTTTCTACATTTCAGTTTATCTCTTCTCTTTCTTTGTATTTTAGGACTATCAAATAAAGACTAAAATACTTCACAGAAAAACATAGGTCTGACCCTGCTATCCTAAATCCACTATTTTTGATCTTCTGTCACCATTTTTTCTTTTTCCTTTTAAAGTAGCAAACTATGTTTCATTTTTCTTGGTAAGAATTTTAAACAGGCATTAGCAAGCAATTTGACAAGAAGTATTTTTTTTTTTCTATGGTGGATACATAGGGTTCAATTTAATCAACATACCAATTCCCTTTTACATTGTCTGAGAAACTAGTTTTGTGTTTATAAATCAGGAGAAGAGAATATTGTCTTTAAAATATCATCGCTCCAGGACACTATTTTACACCTCAATTTTGCAAATCCAATATACTTCTTCCTTTGTCATCTGTTCCCTCTTCACATTTGTGTGTGTGTTTCCTTTTCTTTGTTTTGTTTTGTTGTGTTGTGTTGTGTTTTGCTTTGCTTTGCTTTGGTTGTTTCTTTTTAAGTGTGAAAGCTAGATTTCAATCCTTACTGAATATGAATGGTAGTATTTTAGGTAATCTGTAGTTCGAGAATGTCCTGATGAATATAACTTCTCAAATCACCTAAGCAGTCAGAAAGTTTTGCCCATTATACAAAGTGCAAAGATGTGTTATTTTAAATGAATGGCTGACATACTGTGGGAGTGTTGCCATGGGACAGTGTTGCCCCATGGTTGGTGATAACGTGCTCTTAATGATGAGGCCATGAGGAATGTAAAGAGTTCAGAAGGAACAAGGGTGATTCAGGAGACGCCTTGCTGTCTCGGACTGCTTGTTCTCCAGCCGTTAAGACATGGAAGTTGCTGGGTGTTTGCTGTTGCCAGGCAAAGTTGTTGACCAATGAATAGTTAGTTGAAAAGTACTGCTGTAGAGCGAATGGTATAAGAAGGGAACCAGTCCTCAGTAAGGGAGCTGAAGTTATGCCCTCAAAAAAGAAGTATCAGTTACTGATCCTAAAAGAACCCCGGTGTCTGTGTGGTCGTTATGCCACAGCATACCTTGGTTCTCATTTTACTAAATAAATGAAAAACCACTTACAATTACTTTTCCACAAACAACGCTTTAAATCACCAATCTAGATTATATTCTACGAAATACATTTTAAATAATTTAATAAACACCAAGTGTCCCTTCCTTGGCTCCATGTTCAGTTGAGGCTACATATAGAATTTTATTAAATTATTTTAGAGGTTTTATTCAAATAGCTGTAATAAACATAATTGTTTAAGAAAAATCAGGAGTGCTTTTAAAGAAGTCTCCAGGAATCAATTTCTAAATTGCAAAATTAACTTTTTATATATATAAATATATATACAAACATATATACAGGTATGCATTTTGAGGTAATAAATATGCAACATACATTAACTAATTTTCATCATCAATTCTAATAACAAGTTCAAGTGTTATAAACTAAACTTACACTATGAATATTAGCAATTAGTAAATTTTGCAAAAGTTGTAATATGAATACAGAACAACAACAAGACTAGGACAATGGAACTGGGTAAACAATGTACTAACATCCATTTTCACACATAAAACTATAAATTTAGGGAAAATTACCTTGATTATTTCAAGGATAATTTACAAAATACTGCCCCTTAGCTTAGGAAAAGAATAAAGGGAGAAAGAGATTATATGACTTGGATTGGAGAAATGTTTCGTGAGCATTAATTTTGATTTATGCATTTAAAGAACTTATATTTTGTTCTTGGGTGTATTTACTCTTCGATGTATTATTACCAGATGTCTTACTACTGAGTTCACCAAAGTGAAAATAAATTCAATGGTGGAATTTTTATAATATTCTACCACAGAAAGTGCTTGATTTTCTCTTCATACTTTTTGATTCAAGCCACTCCAAGGCCTAAATGACACACTTTAGGCTAAGTTTTGGGATTACAATATATAGATCAGTTCCCCAGAGCAGATGTCAGAAAGCTGAGTGAGGCAGTAGTTGGATTTCCAATAAAGAAACAGGAAATAATCATAAACATGAGCAGAGAAACCTAAATAGAGACCTAATGCATGGGATTTTAATTTAATTAATAACAGGAAAGCTCTAAATTGCCATTGTGACCCACGTTACCTCCAGACAAGCTTCATACATGTGAGACCTGACCTTCTCTATCTTCTTTTCCTTTTCTTTTGCCTTTGAGGGTAGATGCCTACAGTTATTATTTCAGAGAGTCAAAGAAGGCTTATTGTCTTCTTAGCCTTTTTTTTTTTTTTTTCCCTTTTGATATAGCATGATGAAGGAGTCGCATAACAACCTGTTCAGGGGATAAGAAGTGAGGAATATTGAAAGAAGCAACAGGAAAAAAAAATAATAATTCAGTGTGCACGAAGTACTACCCTCCCTACAAAATGCATTCCAGAGAATTCAAGCATATGTTGGCAGGAGGATTTCTTCAGATTGCATTTCTTGCTCCAGTAAATCTTTGTCCATTTCCTATAAAGATAGTCAAATTCAGTCCTCCCTTTCTTAGATTCATATCTCTCTCAATACTAGATTACAGAGGAGGTATATAGAATGCCTAGAGACAGGGAACTGTAGCATACGTTAAGAACCTAGAAACATGTATAGAAAACACTTTGTCCTTATAAAAATGCTCTCAGACACTAACCAAATAAAAGGTGGACTGACCATCGTCTTTCCTGTAAAAAATAAAAATAAAAATAAAATAAAATAAAATAAATAAAATAAAATAAAATAAAATAAAATAAAATAAATAAATAAAATAAAATAAAATAAAATAAAATAAAATAAAATAAAATAAAATAAAATAAAATAAAATAAAATAAAATAAAATAAAATAAAACCTCATGGATCTTACAAGTCCATCTTCAGACATTCATTCAGAAACTAAGAACACTTATTACACCAGACCCTATTGGAGACCTGGAATAAAAGCATTTCTAGACGCTGTTTGGCTTCAGGTTGTATAGAATCATAATCATAGAATGGCCTGGTTTGGAAGGCACCCTAAAGAGCATATAACTCCAACCCCCCCACACCATAGGCAGATATGCTAACCACTAGATCAGGTTAGCCAAGGCCCCATCCAGCCTGGCTTTGAACACCTCCAGGGATGGGGCATCCACAGCTTCTCTGGGCAACCAGTTCCAGTGCCTCATCACCCTTACAGTGAAGAATTTCCTCCTAAAATCTAATCTAAATCTCCCCTCTTTTAGTGTAAAACCATTCCCCCTTGTCTTGCCATTATCTACCCGAGTACAGAGTCCTGCATCCTTTTTATAAGACCCCTTTAAGTATTGAAAGGCTGCAATGAGGTCTCCCCGGAGACTTCTCTTCTCCAGGCTGAACAGCTCCAGCTGTCTTGGGCTTTCTTCACATGAGAGGTGCTCCAGTCCTCTGATCATCTTTGTAGCCCTCCTCTGGATTCGCTCAAAGAGGTCCACATCTTTTTTTGTGCTGGGGGCCCCAGACCTAGATGCAGTACTCCATGGGGGCTTTACAAGGGCAGAGTAGAGGGGAACAATCACCTCCCTCAACCTGTTGGTCACATAGCACCCTACCAGCTACTATGAGGAAAAATTAACTCTGTCCTAACTGGAACCAAGACAGCATTAGGTTTCACAACTCATCTATGCATATTTATTTCCTAGCTCCTCCTAACCTCGCTTCGTATGCTAATTATCTTATCAGTCCTTCTGCGCTTGCGTACTACTCTCTGGTGGTCGTCCAGGTGGTCGTCGGGATGAAGTAAGATGTCTTCATCGGAGTTGAACTTTTTAACCTTTCCTTCTCACGCATGCTCTCTGAGCCCTTGGTCTCAGTCCAAACCGCAAGGTTGGTTTGATCCAGTTCCCAGGGTCCAAGAAGCCCCAGTTATCTAGATGTCTTGCAAACTGAGCATTCTTTTAATCCTCCTTACTCCTCATCATGAATCGGTGCATTCTCTCATGCTACCCTTGCACATATATTTTGTATCTTCCAAGCGCAGCCCCGGAACACTACATCGCAAATGTAACATATTAAGCAATATTGTATTATTTCATCTTCTGTTACTAACAAAAGGCTTTACAGGATTCCAAGTAGATGACATCAGTCAGTCTTCCCTTGTTGACTGATGCAGTTACACTAATACAGGCCACCATATTGGTCAGTCATGATTTGCCCTTGGTGAAGACGTGCTGGCTGTCTCAGATCATCTCCTGGTCTTGCATGTGCCTTAACATTGCCTTCAGGAGGATCTGTTCCATGATCTTGCCAGGCACAGAGGGGAGGCTCACCAGTCTGCAGCTCCCCAGGTCTTCCTTTCTACCCTTTTTTAAAATGGAAGTGATGTTTTCCGTTTTCCAGTCACTGGGGACTTCACCTGACTGCCGTGATTTTGCAAATATGCTAGAGAGTAGCTTGGTGACTACCAAACCAACTCTCAGGATCCTGTGATGCATGACATCAGGGCCCATAGACCTGTAGTTATTAAATTGCCTCAGGAGGTCCAGAATAGTTATTAAATTGCCTCAGGAGGTCCAGAACTTGCTCTTTACTTACAGTGGGAGAGACTCTGCTCCCCAGCCCCCATCTAGAGATTCATGGGTTCGAGAGATGTGGCACGCCTAACCAGTGGTGAAGAATGAGGCAAAGAAGTTGCTGAGTACCTCTGCCTTCTCCACATCTGTCATTATCATTTCTCTGTCTTCATTTTTCAGATATGCTCTCCTTAGTCTTTCTTTTGTGGTCAATATGTCTGTAGAACCTCTTCTTGTTATTCTTTGCATCCTTCACCAAGTTTAGCTCTGTTAGTGCCTTGGCTTTCCAGATCCCATCCCTGCATGTCCAGACAGCCTTTCTGCACTCTTCCCAGGGCATATCGCCCTGTTTCTACCACCTGTGCATTTCTGCCATTTGCCTAAGTTTGAGCAGGAGGTCCTTGTTCAGCCATGCCGGTTTTCTACCTTCTCTGCTTGATTTACTACCTGTGAGAATAGAGAGGTCTTGAGCTCTAAGAAAAATATCCTTAAAGAATTGCCAGCTCTGATCTAAGGGCAGTTTCCCATGGTATCTCATCCAGTAATTCTTTGAAAAGCTGGAATTTTGCTCTTCTAATGTTCAGGGTCCTGACTTTGCTCTTAGCCAGGCCCATATCCCTCGAGATCACAAACTCAACCAGGGCATGGTCACTGCAATCCAGGCATCCTCCAGTCTTAACCTCTTAAATGAGCTTTTCCTCATTGGTAGGCACCAAGTCCAGCAAATCTTCTCCTCTGGTTGGTTTGTCTAATATGTGGACAAGGAAATTGTCCTCAATGCTCTCCAGGAGTCTCCTGGATTGCTTGCTGCCTGTTACACGGCTTTCCCAGCAAACATCCAGGTTGTTGAAATCCCCTGGCAGTATGAGAGCCTGTGACCATGATGTTTCTTGTAGTTACTGCAGGAAGGCTTCATCAACAGGCTCCTCTTGGTCAGGGGGGCTGTAGTTAGACCCCAACCACAAGGTGCCCTTTGTTGGTCTGATGCTTAATTTTTACCCACAGGCTCTCAACCTGCTCTTGGCTGTTTCTTAGAGGCAACTCTTCACAACCTATCTATTTCTTAACATAAAGGGCAACAGCCCCACCGTTCCTTCCCTGCCTCTCTCTCCTGTAAAGCTTGTAGCTGTCCATTCCAATGTTCCAGCTGTGTGATTCATCCTACTATGTTTCCATGATAGCATAGAGATCACAGCTTTCTAATCGCACTGTGGCTTTTAACTCCTCTTGCTTATTTTCCATGCTGCATGCATTGGTGTAGAGGAAGTTCAGCCAGGCAATGGGCTGCATCACCTTTTTAAAACAGTTCTTCCTAACTCCTATGGGACAATTCACAGGTGTTTCCCTGTTGTTTTCTAAGGTATTGACATTCAGTCATTCTACTGTGTCTTTTCTGATGTTTCATTGTCTCCTTGTCGAAACCTCAATTGTCCCTACCTGAAAAAGCAGGAATGGGTGATAGTCCTCTGGCTTGCCTAAGCTTAGTATCATTGTGATGTCACAAGTACAGGCCCCAGGCAGGCAGAAAACCTCTTGAGAGAGATTGTCTGGGTGGCAAATGCGTGCCTCAGTGCCTCTCAGAGAGGAATCTCCATTTAACAACAACCATTGTGCTTTTTTTTTTTTTTCGTGGCACTGGTTCTCTTTGCATTTGCCTTTTCCTAGGTCTTGACCATTACCATTGTTGTTTTTGACACCCTCTCCTTATTTTGAGCCCCAGAGCATCATATCTGTTGTGTAGGGGCACTTCAGGGGCAAGGGGAGAGATTCCTCACTCTGCTTTGAGCAGAGATGAGAGTTCAGCCAATCTTGTCTTGAGAGTCCATCAATTATGCCAATTTCAGGTTGGAAGCCATTTTACCAGCCCCTTGGGAGGACTTAAGGGAAGGCTGTTGTTCAGCCCATGCCAGCTCATGGTACCACACATAAATTTCTCGCTTGGATTCCTGGATGCATTGCAGCCTGCTGAGCTCCTCTTGTAACGTGGCGACTTGCTCAGAGAGTTCATCCAACTGAGAACACTTGCACCCCTGACACCCAACTCTGCCTTCAGACTCTAGGGTGACCTCCACATTCTGGAGTTTACCACAACTGAGGGTCTGGGCAGATCTTTCAGTCCCTGGGAGGTCTGTCTGTGTAGAGGCATCAGCCAGGGAGAGTCGTGGCTCCTGTGTCTGGGTTTCAGTCTCAGCCCAGCAGCTGTTGTGGGTAGACAACATTGTTGCCTCATTGGAAAGCCATTTCGTGTTGCTCCCAGAATAGAGGGCAGAGACTGGTCTGCCTCCCACACTCCTCAGTCACCCTGCCTTTGCCCACTGCGTGCAAACTGCTGTGCCATGCACTGACTGCTGCCCTGCATTGTGTTTTCCCACCCTGTTTGCTGCACTGCTGGTCTCTCGAGCTCCCCAGGGACTGTCTTTGTGGACAGAAGAGGGGTGCTCCTGGCTCCACCCATGCCTCATCAGTCACCCTCACGAGGGCTGCCAGGTCCTGGTGGCTCCCTCAGCTGCGCTGAGTCACCTTGATGCAGGGAATACCCTATGCTGCGATCCCCCCTGTGCTGCACTCCACTGCAGAATGCATTTGCCCTGGAGTGGATCTCCACAGTGAGTACCTGGATAATACCTAGGTATCAGCTTTCTTAGACTATAACATGCATCGAGACAGAACTCTAAGAAAATAAAAAAATAAAATAAATAAATAAAAGTGTATGTAATATAAGTAGCACCTAGGAGCAGCAGAAGAAAGTTTACGTATGGACATTACAAATTTAAACATCTCAAATAAATGAATGACAATGTAATACATCTAGTTCCTCTATTAGATGTAGTTTCACTGAAAATATGCCCACAGTTAGATTTTTACACTTTTCCAGCGTTTCAAGTACATGAAGAAAATGAAGAATTAGATATTTGTAATTGTGCTTGTCCTAGTAAAAACATATTTATTCGTAACAGCTTGTCTCTAAGAAAAAGTGACATACCATTTCAAAAATATTATGTTACTAACAGCAAGTGAAAATATTCAACATTTTTAGATCTTCTATGTTCTTCAAAATCCAGAAGGTGCTACCCCTCGGTGTCACATAAGGATTATCATAGAATTATAATAAATTTATTTTGTTTTGTCTTATTTTGAAAAAGTATGTCTTCTTTGAAAGTCAGCTTCTTTCAAAAGAAGCCAAAGGTATACTGTTAAAACAATTCAATAACTAATGTATTTTCAGAAAAGAATAGATATCCCAGTGTTTGCTTCACAATTTCATCTTTTTTACACTTTGACTACCCCAGTGGTGTCAGTGTGGAATGGCTTAAGATAGAATCATAGAGTCATAGAGTTGTTTGGGTTGGAAGGGATTCTTAAAATCATTTAGTTCTAACCACTCTGCCTCGGGCAGGGAAACCTTCCACTAGATCAGATTGCTCAAAAACTTCCACTAGATCAGATTGCTCAAAACCAACCTAGCCTTGAGCACAGGGATGGGGCATCAGCAGCTCCTCTGCGCCACATGTTCCATTGACTCACCACCCTTACAGCAAAGAATTTCTTCCTTATATCTAATCTAAACCTATCCTCTTTTAGTTTAAAACCATTACCACTTGTCCTACCACTACACTCCCTGATAAAGAGCTCCCTCCCACCCAAAAATGGGTCCTGTTTGCCCCCTTTAAATATTGGAAGGCTGCTTTTAAGGTCTCCCCGGAGTCTTCTCTTCTCTAGGATAAACAATCCAAAAATCTCTCAGCCTGTCTTCATAAGGGATGTTCTCCAGCCCTTTGATCATCTTCTTGGACATCCCTTGGACTCACTCCAACAGGTTCATGTCTGTCCTATGATGGAGCTCCAGAGCTGAGCACAGTACTCTAGGTGGGGTCTCACAAGAGCAGTGTATAGAAGGAGAATAATCTTCCTGGACCTGCTAGCTACACTCCTCTTGATACAGACCAGGATACAGTTGGCTTTCTGGGCTGCAAGCACAAATTTACAGCTTATGTCAAGCTTTTCATCCACCAGTGCCCTCAGGTTCTTCATGTCAGGGCTGATCTCAATCCACTCATTGCCCAGACTGTAATTGTGCTTGGGATTGCCACACCCCATCTGCAAGACCTTGCACTTTGCCTTGTTGAATTTCATGTGTCCCAGTACAGACCTCTAAGGAATACCTTTCATCACTGTTCTCCACCTGGATATCAAGCCATTGACTGCAACTCTTTGAAAGTAAACAACCAGCCAGTTCCTTATCCACTGAGTGGTCCATCTGTCAAATACATGAAACTCCATTTTACAGTCAATAATGGTTGTGCAGATCTGCACTAGTTCATTAAACTTGTAACAGGTTTTGAATATTTATCACAGGTTATTTGCAGCATACATATATATATATCATATATATATATATATGTATGTTATTTATTTATTTATTTATTACAGGAATTGTTAGCAACCAAAGACAACTAATTAAGAAAATTGACAGAGGAGAAAAAAAAAAAAAATTCATAATCAGGTAGGCTGACAGAATGTACAACATTCACCATATCAACTCCACACAGGACCCAATAATCCCCCAAATTTTCATTTGGATCACTAAAAGTTTATACACAGCTCATTACATATGGCACATTCAGAAACCTTCCAGAGCGGATGGAATTCTTATCTTGAACACTTTATTACTGTTTCTCTCTTTCTCCCACAAACAATGGAGAAAACTGCCAACCCAGACAGAAAAATTACTATCAGAGGCGATATTTGAGTTTAAGTTATCAACATGATAGTACTGATTAGGTTTGGTTTAGTGATAGTGAACTAAATTCTGCCGTGTTGGGAAAAAAAAAAAAAAAAAAAAAAAAAAAAAAAAAAAAAAAAAAAAAGAGGACAATTGGAGTTCCCTTCTTTCCTAACTAATTCTAGATTTTAATGTCCACATGAAACTTACATTAACAGTAATGGAAGTTCTGTGTATGCACTGAGGGGAAAATAAAGCCCTGTAGAGCTTTTCCCATATAAACAGCATGAAGTAAATGGAGAATGGTACAAATCTCAAAGAAGTCATGCAAATTACAATGTTCTGAATGAGGATAAAATGTAAGAGGGCAGTCCCAGGGCACAGGGAGGAAAATTAAGAAGTGAAAAATAAACAAATTTAAATGAGACAACCATGGAGATTAATGAAATTAAAAGTAAAGTGGGTGGGCGAGTCTAGATCATTCTGAGACAAAACACTTAAAGTAAATAATGACATTTTAGTATTTATTAAGACCAAATTAAAGAAAAAATAAATACCGTGCTTGTTGATGGGCTGAAAACCGGTGATTTATTAATTGCCTAGTATACAAAGTCAGTATATTCGCACAATGCAGACGTTAACAAAAACAACATTTCTGGTGTTATTTTTAATTTTATATTAGTTACAGTAATCATGTCATTACAATGTTACCTTGACTGACTGATGAATTGATGAGCTGACATCTTACTAATCCAAAGCTAATTCATTTGGATTGGTCGTCCAGGTCCAGTAATGAACACTTGTAGATCAAAGCAATTAAAATAGTAGTGTCTATGTTCGACAGCAAAATATGTTTTCTGTTTAATTTTTATTAATCCTTGTTCTCAATTTTCATTTAATTGCAATAAGTATGTAAGTTGGAAAAAAATTATTTATGTGTGTCTTCAATAGTTGAAGAATCTCTAGGTCTAGACACCCTACCTAGTATACTTGTGAGTGAAACTCATTGGGAATGGATCAGTCCGATCTATTATACCAAACTGAAACACAGACTCCAGGGTTCAGGATGAACATATATTATCTCTGCTCTTCTTAACATAAGTAACATTGGAGAATTAGTATACTTACAGAATTAATTTTTGAGACACTTATTTTATCATGGGAACTCAATATCTACAGAGATTTTCCAGATCGTGTCATTAGGAAGGCATGAATTGAAGATCAAATTTAGCTGCATTTAACTTTCATTTTTCTCAAATTAAACCAAAGAAATCTACAGTCAGTGTATAAAATGCATAATGTACTACATGCACATTTCATTTTCAAAATGTTTCTTGAATGATAGTTGTCAGGAGAAAGATCATAAGCTAAATATCAGTTCTTTAGGCCCCAAATAAATGTTTAATTGTTATAACATACGTTACAATTTTTGTGATGTATTTCTCTATGGACATTCCTTTTTAACATATTTGCTCAAGCTTTTTAAATTCAAAAGAGTTACAAGTAAAACATCAATACTGATTAATTTGTCCTTTATGCATCTCAGAAATGGTCTGGCAGAGGAATTTGTATTTGATATTACTTCTTTTCCCTCCCTCCTCCCCACAGTATTGGTTTGGTTATGATCCTTTCCAACAGAATTGATTTGCATGTAGTTTTATTTGTTTTCATTTTTTATTTTTATTTTTATTTTTATTAGGCTTTAAACAATATTGCCTTTGCTAAATAGTGGTTTTTACTGCAGTATTTATTGTTTCTTCTGGAAAACATAGAAAATATGGATTATAACATCTATTTTTTTTTACCCCTTATTTGAAAGATCACTGATATCCTTTTTCTCTAAAATTATGTTGTTGTCTTTTTTCTCTAAAAATAGATTTTTTTCCCTGAAAACTTTACATGATTTTTTTCTCATGAATCAAACATACATTCACAGACATATTCAAAATATATACGACAAGCACATGGTGTATAAAGATAATTGTAAAAGGCAACTGGGTTTGGAACTTGATAGTACATTTTACATTACTAACCCCCTAACAAGACTTTATAATTATAGTGATAGCCTACTCTTAAGTATATTTATTTAAAGGATCAATTCCTAGAGACAAGTAAACAACCTAAGTACAGCTAATGTTTACCTGTTCAGAATTAAAAGCTGAATTCAAAAAAAAATTTAACATTGTTTTCATACACATTCAAAGTTTAAAATATATTGGGGTTCAGATGGAGAGAAATGAAGAGAGAGAAAATAAAAGATAGAACACTACCTTGAAAATCTTTAATTCCCTAGATTCCAGCAAAAGTGGATATGGAAGTCAGAAAATAAATTAATTAATTAATTTAATTAAATTAAAAAAAAAAATCCTAGTAGATGAGCATTTCTCCAGGCAAATTACTTGTTAATTGACAATTGTTAGCTTAAGTTCATTTAAGTTCATTTGACTTAAGGGTTGTATCTCTGCCAGGCTACCAAAGGTAGGGAGAAAACTTATTTGCAGCAGTTGCAGATGAATAACGAAAAGATTAGAGAGACTGGGAAAAATATAGTCCAAAGCCATTGTCATTTTGAAAGGAAATATTACTTGAACTCTCTAGAATGCTCTGCTTCTGAAAAGCATAAATGTTGGCCTTTTTACCCTGCTGTATTTTAAGAGAGCTCCGAAGTCACATTAGTTTAACTCTTCCCAAAACTTTAGACAAAGCAAAAAGTCTGCTTTGCCCCAGAGCTGCCTAATTCCATTAAAAGAATGGAAAACACAACGATTTTTTTCTCTTCCTTTCGCAAGTGATTACTTAGCCTTTAGCATCTTGAATTTATAAAGTAGATTGCCTGCTACCAGATGAGATTACAGGAGCCCTGCCTGCTTCACCTAAGCAAGCACTCTCAGGAGTGTTATCCACTCACCTACAGAAAAGAAAACATAGTAATCGTGCAGGAAAAGCAAGGGGGTATCAATCATTTTGTTCTACCTACCCAGAACAAGTGAAAATTCACTGAAAAACTTATCAAGATCTTTAGTCTAAAAGTATTTCTATCTCGTTGTACTTAATTCCAACTGTTTTACATTTTGTCCATTCATAAAACTCAGATTTTTACCATATAAAGGGAAGGATGTTAGGGAAAGAATGTTGTTTTTTATTGAGATCCGTATGTCTGTTGATGTTTGCTGAAAACCTTATTCTTTGTCTCTCATAAACGTACCTTTAAAATCATGGGATAGTTGCAGTTTAAATGCTTATTCTATGTGAATTTTGCAAAATAAATTTCAGTTAACAAGGTATTCAGTTTACAGAAGCAGAGTTTACATGAAAATCTGCTTCTAGAATTACTCTAAAAATATTATTTGAATAATTTTAATAGTCTTCAATAGTGGCTTAATCCATTCCAAGAGACTCTTCCCAGATGAAAGTATTACTTATCTGGATAAGAATAAGGAAACAGACTGAGACTATTTATTCCAAACACTTAAAGCTTTTTTTAAAGAGGGGAAAGTAATTTTACTGAAGAGATAAGAGAGGCATGAAACATTGTTAGAATCTTATAGATATAACTGACATATGTAACAAACCATGTTTGCGCAATAGTAACTCAAATGTCATGTCTTAACATACCATTTATAAAGTCAATGACATCAACCTTTTATTTCGAAAGAGTTAATATCTTATACTGAAAAAATAGGATGAAAGGAAAATGGGAGATTATGGTCATGCAGCTATTGTACCAATGCTCTTGGTATCAAAGACTAAGATATTCTTTGGCCGTAATCCAAAGAGCTCTGACTTTTTTTTTTTTTAATCTAAAAATAAAATATCTTCCAAACTTGGTAAAAGTGGAACAAAGAAGGGATGATAAAAAACTGTCTATTCCATAGGTCAAACCTAAAATAAAGACTCAGATTTCAACATTTCGTACTGTGAACTGCATAGTTTTCCTGTTTCATCTTGAAGAAGAATCTTAACTTTGAATTTCAAAGATATAGATCTATGTCAGTTTTTTTACTTATACAGATATACGTGCACATGCATATATTTTTTTAATCAGCTAAATATCTCTTTAAAAAAAAAGAAAGAAAGAAAGAAAGAAAGAAAGAAAGAAAGAAAGAAAGAAAGAAAGAAAGAAAGAAAGAGAAAGAAAGAAAGAAAGAAAGAAAGAAAGAAAGAAAGAAAGAAAGAAAGAAAGAAAGAAAGAAAGAAAGAAAGAAAGAAAGAAAGAAAGAAAGAAAGAAAGAAAGAAAGAAAAGATGCAATATACTCTCACTTTATTTGGGAATCAGTGTTGGTACTTGTGTGTATAGCAAAAAATATACATTAAAAATAACTATGCAATATGGCATATTAGTTTATTATATTTAGTCACACATTTTCATGCCCAAATATAATTCATTATCTGAACACATTATCACATACACAGCATTTGTGCTTCTGCATTAAAGACTGCAGAGCTACATCGAGAAGGATACAAACTAGTTCCAACACCAAAAGTTCCTCTGAGGAGCTGTACCATTGTGCCAATTTACCTCAGCTGATGCATCCCATTTCTCTGCATTAAAAATAATAAAATAAAATAAAATAAAATAAAATAAAATAAAATAATAAAATAAAATAAAATAAAATAAATAAAATAAAATAAAATAAAATAAAATAAAATAAATAATAAAATAAAATAAAATAAAATAAATAAAATAAAATAAAATAAAATAAAATAAAATAAAATAATAAAATAAAATAAAATAAAATAAAATAAAATAAAATAAAATAAAATAAATAAAAATATTGTGCCATGGCTTATTTAATCATTTTGTAGTTATAAAACTTGTTCAGCATGTTCATGAAAAAGGAAAAACAAACAAATCCACACAAAATTTGACTACTCTGAATTTCTGTTTCTCTCTCACCCCTTCTACACTTCAGAATTTAAGAATTCTTTGTGACCTATGTCAAACATTCCACCACCACGTTTAAAGACAGGTTTCAGAAGATTGTGGAATATCCAAATCGGAATATCCAAATTTCTCTTGTGCATAGATATCTACTTCACACACCATGCTAATTAAACATTTGGTTTAATTGTTGCATTGTGATTTGTTGTGGGTTTGTTGTTTTTTTTGGGGGGGGGCAGGCAGGGAGGCAGAGGGTCTTCGTTGGTTGTTTCTTAGTTTTTACTTTTGTTTTTGCCTATGCAGTTTCATATTCATATGCCTGTGACCTGTTTTTCTACAATTACAAGATAGATATGCATACTTCAGACAATCACCCTACTTTCTGCAGAATACACAAAATGAAATGAACTGGGCTCTTGTTAGCCAAAACTTCTATTTATAGTGCAGAAAGTTTTAAGTATAGTCTACTAATCCGGAAATCCAAAATCACCATCATAACTTTGGTCACATAACTCTGATTCAAAATGTGGCAACACCTTCAAACAGGACACACTGGCATAATCTTTAATATTTTTAGATTATTTTTCCCCTCCTAGCACTGCTTTGTTCACTGTATAGAAGACACAGTCCAGTTACAATGCTCCCAATTTCTTGTTAATATAGTAAGAATTAGGTGTGAAAGCCCATGTCTTGTTAGAACTTTTTCAACATTTCTGCTCACAAATACATACACATACTCTGTTTTACAGAACCACCTCTGGATGCTAATCATTTCCACAGAGAAATCCATCACATCTTAATATGGAAGAAAAATAGTTCATTAAATTTTTTATTTTCTGACATCTATATGGCAAGATGCTATTACAAAATCCTCTTTGCATTGTCTTACTTAAACTATTTTGAAGGCATGAGAGAACTATACTCTCTTTTGAAGTTACTTGGAGCTCTTGAGGACCTGTGTTTCACAGAAATATTTGGTAAATCGTAGTTTCCACTAGAACTTATGTTTCAAACTCTCATATAAAAATTTTTCTTCTTGGCTTCTCTTTGACAGCATCAGTGATAACCCTTTGTACTGCAGTCACAACATATCATGGGAGAAACTTTCCTTGATGCAACAGGGTTCTTATGCAAGTTCTTATTACTTTCTACAAAAAATATTTCTGCTGACTTTAGCAGAGGACTGTCTGATGTGGTATCAACACAAATAATTTCTTCATAGGTTGTGCTAAAAGAGGACTAATGCGTTAATAACGTTGCTTCATTGAAGTGAGTTTTAAAGAAATGCATGAAAGGAAAATAATTCTTTTTTTTTGTTTGTTTCTAAAATTTTAATCATTACTTTTTACCATTTTAAAATTCCCTATCCAATTAAAGTTAGATTGCACTATTTTAATATTAAAATATTAATTCTTTATCATACAGTTCAGACATTCTTCCTATTTAATCTTTTGCCACCTACTAATTCACAATTTTCCACTACAATAAGAAGTGTACAATATATGTTGTGTATAGATAGCAATCAATCTGACTTTCAAGCATCATCTAAATGAGTTAAGCTATTTTCTTCAAGAAAGCCTGAAGAGAAACCTTACTGTTCTTGACAAGAGAGCTATGCTTTAAAAGCTGTTATTGCAAGCTTCAAATGTTTATCCGTACTTCATATATGTTTACATTTATCCATATATCCATATTTTGGATACATTTGTCCATATTTTGAATAAATCATAGAAATAAAGTTCCTACTGACTTAATCACAAATTAATCACAAATTCTTCCAAACGGCAAGGTGCTTCCGTGAGAGTATTCCATAAAGTGAATATTCACAATTGGATGTAAAAAAATGTTCACATTCCATTAGATAATAATTAGTAAAGGGAAGGTTTTCAAGATCAAAAGATTTTAATTGAAAATTGAAGAACAGGCTGTTCAAATACCATAGTAGTACTATTATGAAATTTATTGTAAAATGTAGTTTGTCTGAATTACATTGAAGTTAATTTAAAATACATCCTCAGTTTTTTTTTCTTTTTTTTTTTTTGAAATCAAAAAATTTATTGACTGCATTGATTCCCCTTCTGCAAAAAGAGAAAAATATATTTTAAGATGTAGCCTTAAAGCAAAACAAACATATAAATTGGATATACCATCTTATGTCCAGAGCAGTGACAAATATTACAGTTGTTTCTTTTTTTATTTTTTTTTCTTGCCATAAATTCTGAAAAATAAATAAATAAATAAATAAATAAATTTTAAGTATACTCCTATTTACATATTTAATATTTCTTGTAATCATAACCTTGTAGATCTGAAAAGACAGCAAACTAACTTTTATTTTTCCATCTGATCACATCTGAGCAGATGTGTTTCATGACAAATTTGGATTCCCCAGAACAGGAAGTAGGACTTGAGTGTCATGGAAGTGCTTTAAATTATGTCCAGTTCTGTATACTGGAAAGACCACGAAGCAAGGAAATGAGTGAAGAAGAATGAAACAATATATACATGCATGTGTATATACATATATATAATTAAAAAATATATATATTAGACATTTTGAAACTGTTTCTCTGGGAGTCTAACAGGAGTTAAATAATGCTTAACCAAGGGGAAAAAGTATAAAGCATATGTTGAATATTTATGTAGTTACCGGTGACAAATTAGAAGAATGTTAATTTTTCAACAGAAAGCAGTATTTCAGAAAAGCTGTTTTCTGAAGTACAGGAAGCTTGTACAAGGACCACGTACCAGGAGTCTTTCTAAAAACAAGATCTGGTCAAGGTGTTTGTATCAAATTCTTTGCCAATTGTTTAACTTGTGGAATTGTTGTAGTTGTCACACCAATGCTTTGTAGTTGATATTTACTAAAATAACATCAATCAAAATAAAACCTGTTATTTCTTCAGTAAAAAGGCTGAACAAATGTTAAGTATAGTTCAAGTACTGCATTCTAAATATTTCGCTTAAATATTTCCTGTTTCCTTTTTCAAAAAATCTTTTTCCAATGAGACAATAGAAACATTTGCAAGACATTTCCTACAAGACTACACTATGCAAGCGACATTCTTTTTATATATAATCTACACAAATACATATATGAAAAACCTTATAATTAAAGCAACCTGATTTGCTTCCTACCACCATATGCTAAATTTCATCACAGTGAAATGAAGGGCATACAGCATGTGTAATGTAACAAGAAATAAAGGTTACCTCTGTGACTTGCATTTGTTTTGTACAAACGTATCTACTTGTACTGTCTACTTATTTTGTGTGCTTGGTTTTTTGTTTGTTTGTTTTAGTAGGTACTTTTGTGGTGCTAATCAAAAGGCAATTAAAATTACGTCAATATTGCCTGACTTGGAAAAGAACTTGAAAATGAAGGTGTATGTAAAAGAACTCCTATTTCAAGCAACACAATATCAGTAAAAGTAAACTAAATATAGGGACTATTTATATTCCAATATATTTTTTATATTGACTCCATTATTTTCATAGTTTCATTGACCTAATAATCATCAGCTGCAGAAACTTTACTCATACTTGATGTATGCGATATCAGGTAAATTTAACTTGGTTTCAAATACCTTTTTAGGGAGTAGTTATGATTCACTTAAATGATCACACAGTCTCGATTATATGTGTAAAATACTGAGTCACAAACACACTAATAGGATGTGAATCCTTACAGCAGACATAGAGTGGTATGAACTGATATCTTCAACTTCCCTATGAATAGATATCTACAGCCCTAAAAATAAAAGTTGTTTCCTCTAACCAATTTTTGAAAATGTTTTATGGTTATGTGTTGGTACTAAACTGCCAGCCAAACATTTCAACAGACATTCATGAATGGTAATGTTTGGGGTTTTACTGCAGTCATTAGAAAATTTAAGAAAGGCCGTATATAAGAAAACAGCCTCTGGCTACTGTTTATTATTTCCATTTATCTTCTTTTCACTGTCACTGTGTTCCCTTCCATACCTAAGAAGAGTCAGGACAATGAGCAGATATTACACAGCTTTCGGGCCATACTGCATGTCACCAGTTGTTACATTCAACATATTTGGTTTATTATGAGTAATATTTCTCTCTCCTTCCTCTTCTTATTCTGAACTTCCTTTACCGGGATTTTATCATAGAGTCATAGAACTATAGAAACACAAGGTTGGAAAGGACCAACAAGATCATCTAGTCCAACTGTTCTCATATTACCAATACTACCCACTAAGCTATTAAATCATATATCGTAGCACCTCATCCAGGTGCTTCTTGAACACTGCCAGGGACAATGACTCCACCACCTCCCTGGGCGGGCCATTCCAGTGCCTGACCACTCTTTGAGAGAAAAAGTTTTTCCTGATATCTAATCTAAATCTCCCCAGGTGCAACTTGTGGCCATTTCCTCGAGTCCTATCATTAGTTATGAGGGAGAAGAGGTCAACTCCCTCCTCATGTCTCGATCAAAGCAGAACAGTCTCCAACATGACTTTATGCTTATGACTGGCTTTATGAAAAAAATCATATGTCACTGTCAAGCAATTTGGTCCATGGGGTCTTGTGTGGAGCCAGGAATTGGACTTGATGATCCTTGTGGTTCTCTCCCAACTCAGGATATTCTATGATTCTAAGTTATTCTTGTTACTTTATACATATAGAAATCAGTTACACTATAGCATATGCTACTTCAAAAGATGTTTTAGAAGAAAAGACAGATTATTTTTTATTTATTTATTTTTTCCCCACAGTTGCAGATAATGCCAGCTACACATATCTCAACGCTCAGTCTGAGAACAGAGTTCAATACCAAGGGGTTATTAAGGATATATAAAAGGTATTCATAGCTTTGCCTTTTTCCATCATAGGGGCCAGTTAAGGCCACAGCTGTAACTGTACCACTGTGAAGCCCTGTCTGCCTATAACAGTTTGATCCAACCTGCACATACCATGTTACTCTGTATCTTTACTGTGGGTTCAATTTTGTCCTGGTTCCAGTTAGGACAGAGTTAATTTTCCTCCTAGTAGCTGGTAGGGTGCTATGTTTTGGATTAGGATGAGAAGAGCGCTGATAACATGCTGATGTTTTAATTGTTGCAGAGCAGTGTTTACACCAGGCCAAGGACTTTTCAGCTTCTCGCTCTGTCCTGCCAGCGAGCAGGCTACGGGTGCAGCAGGAGCTGGGAGGGGACAGACCCAGGACAGCTGACCCAAACTGGCCAAAGGGCTATTCCATACCATCTGACATCATGCTAAACAATATATAGGGGTGGCTGGCCGGGGTGGGGGGGCCGGCTGCTCGGGGATAGGCTGGGCATCGGTCAGCGGGTGGTGAGCAATTGCATTGTGCATCACTTGTTTCACATGATTATTATTATTATTATTATTATTACACATTATTATTATTAATACTATTATCATTATCACTATTATTATTATTGTTGTTATTATTTTCCTGTCTTAATAAACTGTCTTTATCTCAACTCACAGGCGTCACTTTCCCGTTTCTCTCCCCCATCCCAGAGGGGGATGGGGGAGGGTGAGCGAACGGCTGTGTGGTGTTTAGCTGCCAGCCAGGTTAAACCACAAGAAATTTAATGCATAGAACTGTGTATACCTGACTATGAAAATAAGCCCTGACAGTTTTAGCCCAAACTGTAGTAACCATTTTTCATTTGGGTGACATTTTTTTGTCTTTACCAAATTGATATGTAAGTTATAAGTAGCAAATGGTAAAATACATTTGCTTTAAATCCAATATCTATGCTACATAAATGGAACAGTTCCTGAGAGCTTGAAGAAAATAAGTCTTCTGCACCCCAGACTTCATCAATGACTGACATAATTAGTTCTCCAAAGTAAGAAAAGCAAACAATGAAGGAATATTTTCTCACCTCAGTATTGTGTCTTCATACAACGTAGAAGCAATAACCAAGAATGAGTGTCATTACATCAATGGAATTAACAAGTGCCATCACAACAGGTATTGCTATTTAACTAGCAATTCAAGGAATATCTTATTGTGTATATATCAGTATATACACAAGTGTATACATATGTGTCTATACATATACACACAAACACAGAGGAAAAGAATATTTTTGGCCCTATGCACTCTTCCTCCTCCCACTTTTCTGTCCAAGAAAAAAAAAAAATGTTACACTTTATATTTTATCTTACACTACAATGAAAATATTTTTATATGTAGAAATACTGGTGTAATCTTATTGCTTTGACCCTGAAACTCAATTTACATCTTCTGAATATAGGCCAGCTTTACAGATATCTTATCATGAATGGGAAGACATCTTGTTCTCCCATTCCCATTGGCATCTATTACTTTGTCAAAAATACAGGCTGCTGCACATGAAGAAGTGCAGTAAGAGGAGGCATCTCTGTTCAGTTATGCAGAATATAAAAGATCAGCCTTTCTGTTTCTACACTCTCCTCAGAAGTAATAGTGAACCAAACCACATCCACAGTACTCCGCAGTTCACTGCATTCATTTACAATGTGTACATTATTTTCACTTGTCTTTAGAGAATGTGTGTTGAATTCTAACACTTACATTGCTGTATTTCCCTACTGTAAACACAGTGATGGTTTCTGAACCCATGTATTAGCCAGGATTTAGTTTGTATTCATTTTGCATGCCCCCCGCCACTTCCCTTCCTTCCCCCTCCCCCCCCACACTTTTTTTTTTTTTCTTCAACGAAATGCACAGTTTGTACAGACTGCTAACCCTACTTTGTTACAGAGTACTGCTATGGCTGAAAACATTGGTTCTCAGACTCACACTTTTCCTTCATTATACAATTTGTTTTCTTTCCAGTAAGGTTAAGAGCAAGGTATATAAATTATCTGATGTAAAATTACTAGATGAAGATAGATGTCATGTGAATATTAATTCATCTTTCCTATTTACATATTGGCAGATAATTTACTAGAGCCACCTTAATTATTTTTAAATAGCTCAATGTAGAAGGGAAGCAGCAAAGCACACCATGATAAAACAAGGATCCTGAAGGTTTCTACATCATTACATTTCAATTTTAGTTAGCGAAAGTGCAAATGAAACCTGAATTAAGCTCTTCTACAAGCTCGTAAGTTGGTAGAACTTTTTCAAATATTCATTACATGTTAATGATCTGTCATATTTCCAAGCATTATATAACAATAATTTATCTCTAAATGCATTAACCCAGGAAAATATTGTAGAAATGAATAAAAAAATGATATCTAAAAACTTTCAGTATGGATACCAACCTAACATTTTCATATTCTAGATATGCTTTGTTGATACATTTAATATTTCATGGTTTGTTCCACTCAATTTCCTCTTGTATGTTTCTAGAAAAAGTATAGCCTTGGATATACACTGCACATGTGGTATTCCTATATATGTGTCAGACACCAATGAAGAGAGCAGAGAGATTTTTTTTTTTTTTTGTCAAAAAAGCCTTTTTTCTAGATTGTAATATATACAAATATGTAGAAGATTTCACTCTGAAATAGTTGACTAGTGCAACCTTGTATTTTCTTACAAATACAACTGATAAGAAAACCCAGTGAAAGTGATTTACATTATGCCACAAATATAGAGAAATTAGAAGAATGGAATACAAATCCAATAAACTGATTGCTCAGATCAGAAAAAAAATCTAATAGCAGACATTACTAGGTAATATTTTTGCAGATGACACCAAGTTGGGGGGAAGTGTTGATCTTCCAGAGGGTAGGAAGGCCCTGCAGAGGTACTTGGACAGGTTGAATAGATGGGCGGAGGCCAATGATATGAGGTTCAACATGGCTTAAGTGCTGGGTCCTGCACTTTGGTCACAACAACCCCATGCAATGCTACAGGCTTAGGGCAGAGTGGCTTGAAAGCTGTGCAGAGGAAAAGGATCTGAGGGTGTTGGTCGATGCTTGCCTAAAAATGAGGCAGCCATATGCTCAGGTGGCCAAGAAAGCCAATGGCATCCTGGCTTGTATCAGGAATAGCATAGCCAGCAGGACCAGGGAGGTGATCATCGCCCTGTACTCAGCTCTGGTGAGGCTGCACCTTGAGTACTGTGTTCAGTTTTAGGCCCCTCACTACAAGAAAGACATCAAGGCCCTGGAGCATGTCCAGAGAAGGGCTACAGAAGCTGTTGAAGGGTCTGGAACTCAGTTTTTATCAGGAGCACCTAGGGAACTGGGGTTGTTTAATCTGGAGAAGAGGAGGCTTAAGAGAGACTTTATTGCTCTCTACAACTACCTGAAAGGAAGTTGTGAGGAGCTGGGGGCTGGCCTGTTCTTTCAGATAACCAGTGGTAGGACTAGAGGGAATGGTCTCAAGTTGTGCCAGGGGAGGTTAAGTTCAGAAATTAGGACACATTTCTTCTCAGAAAGAGTAGTCAGGCATTGGAACGGGTTGCCCAGAGAGGTGGTGGAGTCACTGTCCCTGGGGTTGTTTAAGGAATGATTGGACAAGGTGCTTGAGGACATAGTTTAGTGGATGATATTGGTGGTAGTGGAATGGTTGGACCAGATGATCTTGGAGGTCTTTTCCGGCCTTAATGACTCTATGATTCTATGATTATTCATCCAAAATATTTTTTTGTTCTTATTTTTCTCAATGTAACCATCTTAGTGTTGATGACTTGGAGGTGGACATACATTCTAAAAGAACTTTCCCAGTCTGTTGCCCAAAGTAGGCCAATGAATATCATGTGTGCTGAGCCCTCTAGAAACCTAAAAGGTAGAAGTGAATGACTGGTGTGTGCTTTTCTGATTTCAGTTTCAACCACAGAAACATATCCCCAGCTGAATCAGTAATTCATTATGTATTGGCAACACTGACAAGCCCTCAGCTTGCTTTGTGATGATATGATGGGAGATCATTTAATAGAGGAAGGAAATTAACCCTCCGTAGATCAGAAAACATTTCCTTTTGCAAGCAGATGTTGGGACATTAGAAAAATTGTATTTCATCACAAGAGAGTGCTGCTTGCCCAGAGAAGCTGTCTTATATCTACAGCCATCTCCAATTTGTTTTATTTGTTCCTGCATTACCATCCAAATATGAGGTTTGCCATGCCAGATGCCACAGGAACTGAATTTTGTACATCCAGCTATCTATCACTGCAGACGCATAACAAGGATAAATAAAATGCACAGGTAATGGCTGTTGTGAGCTCTAAAAAAGAGCAGCTTCCATCTGAGACAAACATAATGCAGCTCCATCTGGTACCTCTGCTCTCTTCTAATCAACTGGCAGGGCAGTGGGAGCTTTCTGGAAGGGCTGTAGTATCCAAGAAGATTGTTTAGCATGAATTGTAAAAAATTATAAACTTGGCTGCCTATAATTTGACACCCTGGGAGGTGCTCTCAGGATGATTACGGCCCTTGGCACTTGGCTATCTCCTTAGTCATGGACTAACTCACTTTGTTATTAAAGTAAATTAAGAGATGGAGGTTTATTGAGTGTTGGGCAATGAACTAATCAGTGCAATAATGTTTCCGTGAAGGGAGGGCTGGATGCCAGACCTGGATAAGATTTGATTTGAACACACTATCTACTGCATCCCTGGAGAAGAGGAAGTGTTCAGAATACACAGGAAGGTAAGCTTCATCCCAGGAAGACCTTTCTTTTTCCAGAAGCATTGTGCACCTGTGCATAAGCCATCAGAATACAGTGAGAGGGGCATTCCTGAAGCAAAAACATAGGGATTGTTCATGATGAGAACTGGATATTCCATGACTAGAGAGGGCCAAATACACAATGCTAGCAACTATTAAGAGATCTATTTAGGTACAGTTAGACTGCTAGAACATCTTAAACCCAACTGAGTATGACAGCCAGTCCACATGGTGTTTTGTCTTACAAAACACAGTAAGCAAAGAAAAAAACGCTACCTTGTGGTGGTTTCATCCTGGTGGATATCTGAACTCCATCACAACCATTCTCTCACCTCCCTTCCTAAAAGGGGTTCGGAGTTGGGGGTGGGGGGAAAGAAACTGTGATGAGAAAGAAAAAGGCTCATGGGTTGAGCCTCCTATGCTGAGGACCAGGCAGACCAAGATCTGTCATTAATTAAATAGAGGAAAAAAAAAATGTTAAATACCTCTGTCTTTTCCTCTTCTGTACTTCTTAGTTGATGATATGCATCAAGTATCAGTCCAATATTTTCTTTATAACTTCTTTTGATGTTGACATACTTAAAAAAAGACTTGTTCAGTTTCAGTCTTCACACTGGCCAGTGTCAACTCCTTTTGAGCACTGGCTTTTCTTATTTTCTTCATGCAGATGCAAACTGCAGCTCTGTACTCTCCCTGTGAAGCCAGACCTTGTTTTCAGAAGTCATGATTTTCTTTTTTCTTCCCAAGTTTCAGGAGAAATCCCCTGTTCGGAGAGGCCAGTCTTCTGCCTAGCTTGCTTGACTTGCATCACAATGGGATTGTGAGGCCTGCTCCTGGGCTTTTCAAATGTAGTTTTTGAAAAGTGACCATCTCTCATTGACCCCTAAACTCTCCAGAGCAGATTTACATGAGAGGCTGCTAACTAGCTCCCTGAGAAGCTTAAAGTTTGCTGTCTTAAAGTTCCATGTGACAATTCTGCTGACTTTTTTTTTTCTCCCTACGTGATGCCCTGGTTTCAGTTAGGGTAGAGTTAATTTTCTTCATAGTATGGTGCCATGCTTTGTATTTAGGAGGACAGTAATGTTGATAATACACCAATGTTTTAATTGTGGCTGAGTAGTGCTTACACAGAGTCAAGGACTTTTCAGCTTCTCATGTTGTCCTGCCTGTGAGGAGGCTGGGAGTGCACAAGCTGGGAGAGGACAGAACCAGGACAGTTCACCCAATCTGACCAGAGGAATATTGAGACTAATCTGGTATTTGTACTCACCAGTGCCCTCATCCTGGTAATTCAGGAACTATTTTGTGGAAACTATTAACAATGACACTTCTTACTTTTCTCCATAAGGATCCAATACATGGAGGACAGCTTCCCCTTCCCCTTCCCCTTCCCCTTCCCCTTCCCCTTCCCCTTCCCTTCCCCCCTTCCCCCTCCCCCTCCCCTCCCATCTCCCTCTTCCCCTTCCCCCTCTCATCTCCCTCTTACCCCTTCCCTTCCCCCTCTTACCCCTTCCCTTCCCTTCCCTTCCCTTCCCTATCCTACCCCTACAACTTTCATTTCACATTCCTCTTCACCTTATCCTTTAATTTCTCTTCTCCATCTTTTTCCCCTTGCATTTTCCCATCTCCTGCCTCTTCCTTTTCCCCTTCTCCTTCTACTGGGCAGTTCCCCAGAAGGAGTGGAAGGGTTGATCCTATTTCTGATCTTGACGAAGAGACTTCTAGTTAACTTTTACAAGAAGTAAGTAATGAATACTATGAACAGGACTAGAAGGGTTCTGCTTCTGGTAAGGCAAAGGAAAGAATTTACACGATTGTGTGGATCCACTGGCCTGGCATATTTGTTCCACAGGAGTACAAGTCTCTAGTGGACACAAGTGCACAGTGTACCCTAATGTCATCGGTTACCAAGGGTCAGAACCCATCTGTATTTCTGGAGTGACAGGGGGATCCCAACAGTTCTCTGTATTGGAGATTGAAGTGGGTCTAACTGGAAATGAGTGGTAAAAGCACACCCTTGTTACTGGCCCAGAGACTCCACGCATCTTTGACATAGACTGCCTCAGAAGAGAGTATTTCAGAGATCCAAAAGAGTACCAGTGGGCTTTTGGTCTAGAGGCCTTGGAGACGGTGGAAATTAAACAGCAGTCTACCTTGTCCAGTCTCTCAGAGGACCCTTTTGTTTTGGGGTTGCTGAGGGCCAAAGAGAAGCAGGTGCCAATCACTACCACAGCATTGTACTGGTGGCAATAGCATATCAACCAAGACTCCTTGTTTCCCATCCCTGAGCTGGATCATTGATTGGAAAGCCAAAGAGTGGTCAGCAAGACTCACTCACACTTTAAGAGCCCCACATGGCCAGTGCAAAAGTCTAAGGGTGAGTAGGAACTAACAGTGAATTGTCCTGGCCTGAATGAACTCATGCCACTGCAGAGTGCTGCCATGCTGGACATGTTATAACTTCAATATGAACTGGAGTCGAAGGCAGCCAAATAGTATGCCACAATTGGTATCGCTAATGTGTTTTTCTCAGTCTCCTTGCTGGTAGCATGTAGGTCACATTTTGCTTTTATTTGGACCTGGAATTGAATGATCCAGGGGTGGAAACACAGGCCTACCATTTGCCATGGACTGATCCAGACTGCACTGGAACAGGAAGATCCTGAACATCTGCAATACATTGACGGCATCATCACGTTGGGTAACACAGCAGAGAAGTTTTTGAGGAAGGGAAGAAATGGGAAAATAGTCCAAATCTTTCTGAAGTCTGGTTTTGCTATAAAGCAAAGCAAAGTCAAAGGACCCACACAAGAGATCCAATTCTTGGGATTAAAATGGCAACATGGGTGTCATCACATCCCTATGGATGTGATCAGTAAGATACCAAATATGTCCCCAGCAACTAACAAGAAAGAAACAGGAGTTTTCCTAGGCATTGTGGGACTCTGGAGAATGCATGTTCCAGGCTATAGTCAACTTGTGAGCCCTCTATATGGATGTCACCAGATCCCTATGGATGTTATCAATAAAGTAACAGCTATGTCTACACCAACTACCAGAAAGAAAACATAAACTGTCTTAGGCGCTGTGTTTTTTTGGAGAATAAATATTCCAAATTACAGTCTGATTGTAAGCTGTCTCTATCAAGTGCCCTGGAAGAAGAATGATTTTAAAGGGGACCCTTAACAATGACAAATTTTTGAACAAATTAAAGAAAAAATAGTTCATGCAGTAGCCCTTAGGCCAGCCCAAGCAGGACAAGATGTAAAAAACAGTGTCTACACTGCAGCCAGGGAGCATGGTGGTACCATGAGGGTCTGATAGAAAGAAGAAGAGAAGATTCAAGTTCAGTCCCTAGGTTTTGAGAGTCAGGGATGCAGAGGATCCGAGGCCTGTTATACTCCAACTGAAAGGAAAAAAAAAAAAAAAAAAAAAAAAAGAAATATTGAAAGTATTTGAAAGGGCTTTAGAACTATTTGAAACAGCTTTAGAACTGTTTGGTAATGAAGTATGCACCAGCCTTTGGTGATTTCTTTCTGATGGACAGCTGAACTTGAACACTACCACTCTCTCACTCCCTCTCCTCAAACAGAGATGTGGGGAAGAAACTATGATGAGAAAAAAAAAAAAAAAAAAAAGCCTTACAGTTTGAGATAAGGATAATTTAACTAAAGAGAAAAGAAAGAGAGAGGGAAAAATGAAAGAAGAAAAAACAAGCAAGGCACACAGAAGCAAAGAGGAAGAAGAAAAAAATATTTTCTCTACTGCCACTGATGAGCAATGTTCAGCCACATCTTGGGAAGCAGGACCCCAATATGCATAGCAGTTGCTCAGGAAGACAGACACCTTCATAATGAGAGCCGTCCCCACCCCCATCTCTTTCCTCTTTCTCAGCTTTTGTTGCTGAGTGTGACATCATATATAATTATAGAACTATAGAATCATTTAGGTTGGAAAAGACCACTAAGATCATGTGGTCCAACCTTAACATAACATATGATATGGAATATCCCCTTGGTTGGTTAAGGCTAGCTGTCCCACACCTCTTGCTCACCCTCAGCCTAATGGATTTTGTGGGGATTGAAGAGAGCCTTGATACTGTGCCAGCACTGCTCAAAAAGAGAAAAAACACTGGTGTTGTATCAGCACTGTTCTAGCTACAAGTACAGAGCACAGCATCACATGGGCTGCTGTGGGTGAGGAAAATGAACTCCATCCCTTCCAGACCCAGACCTTCAGGTGTTTTTTGATAGAAATTTAAAATCTAACAATTAGCAACTATTTTCATGAGTGATGGAATGAATCTTATATGGAATTCTTTGCAAATAAAAAATGTAAGAAAATAATAATAATAATAATATTTTTTT
The DNA here is from genome assembly GCF_964211835.1 of Anser anser. NCBI lineage: Eukaryota > Metazoa > Chordata > Aves > Anseriformes > Anatidae > Anser > Anser anser. Next base: position 41,628,811 of record NC_139723.1, read on the forward strand.
AAAAAAAGCGGAGCAGCTAAGGAACACGGTAAATCTTAGTATAAGAAAACACTAAGGTTCAGGATTCATTAGCTCACCTCAATGGTCTTTCTATTGTGAAGTCCTCCATTCTGGGCTTTTTATCATCATCTGTTATTACTAAGAAACACTAATACAGGCCTTAGACCTGTTTATTACTTCCATTATTTTTCACACCAAAAACTGAAATTTAACCTTCATTATAAAGGTATCTACCATGTTCTCACATATTGGTGCATGGCTGATAAGAGATTTTAAAGGAAAAGTGAAAAGAAATTTCTATGTTAATGAAGTAGTTCTATTAGCACATAACAACATTAAGAATTGACTTTATACTACTTATGTTTTAAAATTACATTACAAACTTTCACATTTCAAAGCAACCAAGTCTAAACACATGTAATTCCAAAAATGTTTTTCTATTCCTTTTTTTTAAAGACACATACACAGAAAACTTAATTTATTTAAGAAAATAAATAAGTCATCAAAGAGAAAATCCAGATGGATTTTAACAGGCTTGTGAGGTGGGCTTATGAGAACCTCTTGAAGTTCAACAAGGCCAAGTGCAAGTTCCTGCGTCTGGGTCAGGGCAGTCCAAGCACAAATACAGGCTGGGCAGAGAATGGAGAGCAGCCCTGCCAAGGGCTTGGGGTCGTTCGCTGATGAAAAGCTCAGCATGAGCCAGCAATGTGCACATGCAGCCCAGAAAGCCAACAGTGGTCTGGGCTGCATCAAAAGAAATGTGGCCAGTAGGTCGAGGGAGGTGATTCTCCTTGTCTGTTCTGCTCTTGTAAGACCCTGCTTGGAGTACTGTATCCAGGTCTGGAGCCCCTAGCACAAGAAGGAGATGGACGTATTAGAATGAGTCCAGAGCAGGGCCACAAAGATGATCAGAGGGCTGAAGAATCTCTCCTATGAAGAAAGGCTGAGAGCTGGGGTTGTTTAGTCTAGAGAAGAGAAGGCTCTGGGGAGACCTCATCGCAGCCTTCCAGTACTTAAAGGAGTCATACAAGAAACATGGGAAGGTACTCTTTGTCAGGGAACATAGTGATAGGACAGGGAGTGATTGTTTTAAACTAAAAGAGGGTAGATTTGAATTAGTTATTGGGAAGAAATTCTTTACTCAGAGGGTAGCGAGGCACTGGAAAAGGTTGCCCAGAAAAGTTGTGGATGCCCCATTCCTGGAAGTGTTCAAGGCCAGGTTTGGATGGTGCTTTGGGCAATGTGATCTTGTCAAAGGTGTCCCCAACCAAGACAGGAACTAGATGATTTTTTAGGTCCCTTTCAACCCCAAATTCTGTGATTCTATGACTATGAATTGACATTACCAAAATTTAAGAGGATGTTATATTACAGATAAACGGTACATCTATATTTTAAAGGGTAAAACAGTCGTTCCACATTTCAGTCCCTAGAATGATGTTAGAATGAATGATTACAAACAATTCACATGCAAATTAAAAATTTATAAGATTACAAAAATCATGGCCAAATGTGAATTTGTTAGAAAGAAAGACTCATTCTAAAGAGCTTTCTTTATGACAAGTTTATTGTATTAGTCAGAGGAAAACGTTACTTTTTTACATATAACCGGATTAAATACAGTTAAAAATCTAAGAATAATTATGACTAGAAAGGCATTGCACATGCCTTAGGGAGCAAGTCTGAAATTCAAAAGATATTAGTAAGTTCAAGATCTGGCATAAAATCATTCAGATGAAATTCAGCACAGATAAATGCAAAGATCTGCTTTGGGAAAGGAGGTATCAAATGCAAGAATGGATATTGAGAAAAAAAAAAAAACTAGGCTGAATTTCTGCAAAAAAAGAGCAAGACACTGAGTAGACAATAAAACAAGATGAGTCAAAATTTTGGTGCTGTTGCTAATCAGCATGTTAAGCAGCTACCACTGTGGGATGGGCTAAGAAGAGTGTTATAAGTAGGATGCTGATGACAGCTGTCGGCTGATCTACTTATTCCAGGGAGCTATCATTTGCACTACACTTTCAGCTCTGGATGTAGCAGTTAAAGAAAGATGTAAGCAAATATACAGGGGAAAAAAAAAATGATACAGCATATTTTAAGTTTCTGCAAAGATGGTGAAAGTACAGTTGTCTTCTGGGATGACAGGAAAATCTTATAATCTACTGCAAGTACAGTGAAAATGGTAAAGCACAACCGATAAAGGTTATAAAATCTTTACTGGAAGTTTTTAAAGTACACAGTAAACAACAATAGCAAAGATAGCCTATATACACTTATGCTGTTCAGACCAGGCAGACGGATAATACAGTCTCTCAAGGTTATTTTCAACTGTCCACTTCTTTTATCCCAAATATATATCATATGTACTCTAATTGCAGTTGCAATGAGTTCCACTGGTGGATATGGTTTAGAGAGATTTGTGCAGCTCTTCTTCGACTTCTGACTTCCAGGAAAAAAAAAAAAAAAAAAGAGGAAAACAAGCTTTTCAATATTTAGTGACAAAATTCATGCTGTGGCTTTTTTTTTTTTTCCTAATAATAAACCATTATGAATTTGAATGTAAGAGCACTTTATCATTTTTTGTTATTACTTTGAACTTTGTTGCTTGAAAATGCCTAATACGTAGCATCTCTGAATAGAGCTTTTAATTGAATCCGAAAATGTAACAGGTTAAAGAATGGTTAAATACCCTAAATGTTTTCATAATGTGCAACTTGGTTAGCTACAAATATAAAAGATATAGCAATATGCAATTCTTTGCATATTTCTTAAGCATATTTCTTTACATTTAAGGCAGAGAGGTAGAAATAAGTTGCATAGTTTCTCAACTGAAAGTCTTAAAGTAATCAGGTTGTTAGAGTCTGTTTAAATCCTTCATACAGTATCCTTTTGATCATGACCAAAGTACTTAAAACTCTGTTCCTCAGTTTGCTTGACCCATATTATTCCCAGTAAGTGTGGGAGTGTGGCCATGGGGGTCTATCAGCCCCATGTTTGGTGATTGGATTCTTAATGTTGAGGCAATGAGGAATGTAAAGAGTTTAGAAGGAACAAAGAAGAGTGATTCAGGAGAGGCCTTGCTGTCTCAAACTCCTTGTTCTCCAGCCGTTAAGACATGGAAGTGGCTGGGTGTTTGTTGTTGCCGGGCAAAGTTGTTGACCAATGAATAGTTAGTGGAAAAGTACTGCTGTAGAACGAATGGTATAAGAAGGGAACCTGTCCTCAATAAGGGAGTTGAAGTTAGAGCTGAACTTATGCCCTGAAAAAAGAAGTAGAAGTTATGGATCCTTAGAGAACCCTGGCCTCCATGTGGTCTTTACGCCACAAATGGTGCCCAAAGAGGGACATGAAGAACATTACACCACAAATGGCACATGAACAGGGACATGAAGAATGTTACACCTCAAGTGAGGTCTTTGGAGCCAAATGAAATACAATCCACAGACAGCCTGTAGGAATTCATCTGTTGACATCCAAACTGTCAAATACAATGCCATGCTAAGCAAATATTTACTTTGCGAAGCATTTCAAACATTGAAAAACATGCATAGAAAAGCTTGCAATAACACTGTATTTACAGATACATTGTCTGCATGTGCAGCAAATGTTGTCTTCAAGAATGCTTGAGGGCACTCCAAAAAGCAATACTCAAAAAAACAATAAGATTAAATTTCTTCAGTACCATCCCATCTACACTACAAGAGCTTGGGGCATAAATAGTACAATTAATCTGTGCTCAAGAACACCACACATGCTTTCTGCTCTTTTACAAGCAAATAATATATAGCATTCTATACTAAAACCCTGCCATACTAACTCTGACTGTTTTATCAACATGTAGAATCCTATCTTGACATATTTTCATTCTGATCTCTTTTCCATACAAACTCTACTTATCTAGCAAACATATAAAGAGGCAGAATGATCCAGCTAGCCAGAGTCACTCCCTCTTGCTTTAAAACAGATTTTAAAAGTAGTGGAGTCCAGAAAGCACTTAGTGAATTATTTGTTTCATTGACGATTCACCTCCACTGTTCAAAAGCATATATTTAGACCCTACTCTTAATCATTATATACATTTACAACAGCTAGAAAGGTAACTGAGTAGCAATGTACATGCACAATTACCTTGTTTGCAAATGCACATGATAAAGTGTAAATTAGTCAGAGATTTATATGTATAAAATTATGCAGGTGCTTTTTTTAATCCAGATTCATCTAGATGCAGTCGTCCTTTGAAGCTGAATCAGACTGGATGATCTAAATCACCCTAGTTCTCCAAGACCACTGATGTTTGCTTCATATTAGGTGTTATGAGAAATTTGTTTTATAAACACATCTATGTTTGAAAAAAATGTTTTGTTATATTAACTTTGCCTTGTGCAAGTATTAAAGTGAACAGCAGAACACAGTACCTGCTCTGGTTCTAACATGGCTGTGAGCCATTTCTTGATACTGCTTGTTTCATATTAATCCTGGGAGGTCTCACCAAGCACACCGCTGTGGCTGACACGTCTGTGTCAGTAGAATTTCAGAACTGAAATATTTTAAGCCACAGAACATTAGTCACTTCCAGTTGCAATGCAGTCTTTCTACATTAATAAAATAGGCTAATGGTCTGAAATTACATTGCACAAGCATATTAGGAAAGCCTAAGAGGTAGGTTTAGTAATGTTTTGTGAAGTTGGCAAAATGGATATACCAACTGCTACTAGACCTAAATCTTTTCTGAAATATGTACTGGAGGAGAGACATAATCAGTGAAATGAATATGAGTAAGTGCAGAGAGTTAAAACAGATGCAGAAGTAGTCAGTTGAGAAATACAGTGTTCACATGTATAAATACATGGAGGAAATCTTTCTAAAAATAGAAAGTAGTAACCACAAATGAGCTTTCCGTTCTAGAGATATCTACTTCCACATTTGGACATCAATGAAATTTCCACTGAGCTCAACAGAATTCCTTCTTTTGAAAGAAATAATTAGATCAGAGCCTACCTGCTGTAATTCATTAATAACCATTTGCAGCCCAGTGGACAGTACTTCACAGCTTCAGGGACAGAGTCACCTCTTTTGAACAGTAATTTTTAAAGACCCTATATATCTGGGAAACACTAAATAGCAGCATAAGACACTGAAGATTTGTAAAAGAGATCTGAGCTCTTTTCTGGACTGAATCTGCTCTGTGAAGTTATTTTGCAGTCCACAGTATTTTGAGAGAGAGATGGGAAAAAAGAAGAAATGAAGAGAGGAGGGAAGAGAGCATTAAAGAAAGAGAGGAGTAAAGGAAGAGAGGAAGGGAGGAAGAGAGAAAGGAAGGAAGGAAGGAAGGAAGGGAGAAAGGAAGGGAGGAAGGAAGAGAGGAAGAGAAGAGAGGAAGGAAGGGAGGAACGGAGGAAGGAAGGAAGAGAGGAAGGAAGAGAGGAAGAGAGGAAGGAAGAAAGGGAGGGAGGAAGGGAGGGAGGAAGGGAGAGAGGAAGGGAGGGAGGAAGGAAGGGAGGGAGGGAGGAAGGGAGGGAGGGAGGGAGGGAGGAAGGAAGGAAGGAAGGAAGGAAGGAAGGAAGGAAGGAAGGAAGGAAGGAAGGAAGGAAGGAAGGAAGGAAGGAAGGAAGGGAGGGAGGGAGGGAGGGAGGGAGGGAGGAAGGAAGGAAGGAAGGAAGAAAAGAAAGAAAGAAAGAGAAAGAAAGAAAGAAAGAAAGAAAGAAAGAAAGAAAGAAAGAACAAAGAAAGAAAGAAAGAAAGAAAAAGAAAGAAAGAAAGAGAAAGAAAGAAAGAAAGAAAGAAAGAAAGAAAGAAAGAAAGAAAGAAAGAAAGAAAGAAAGAGAGAAAGAAAGAGAGAAAGAAAGAGAGAAAGAAAGAGAGAAAGAAAAAGAAAGAAAGAAAAGAAAGAAAGAAAGAAAGAAAGAAAGAAAGAAAGAAAGAAAGAAAGAAAGAAAGAAAGAAAGAAAGAAAGAAAAAGAAAGAAAGAAAGAAAAAGAAAGAAAGAAAGAAAGAAAGAAAGAAAGAAAGAAAGAAAGAAAGAAAGAAAGAAAGAAAGAGAAAGAAAGAAAAAGAAAGAAGAAAGAAAGAAAGAAAGAAAGAAAGAAAGAAAGAAAGAAAGAGAAAGAAAGAAAAAGAAAGAAGAAAGAAAGAAGGAAAGAAAGAAAGAAGGAAGGAAGGAAAGAAAGAAAGAAAGAAAGAAAGAAAGAAAGAAAGAAAGAAAGAAAGAAAGAAAGAAAGAAAGAAAGAAAGAAAGAAAAAGAAAGAAAGAAAGTAAGAAAGAAAGAAAGAAAGAAAGGAAGAAAGGAAGAAAGGGGAAAGAAGAAAGGAAGGAAGGAAGGAAGGAAAGAAAGAAAAAGAAAGAAAGAAAGAAAGAAAGAAAGAAAGAAAGAAAGAAAGAAAGAAAGAAAGAAAGAAAGAAAGAAAGAAAGAAAGAAAGAAAGAAAGAAAGAAAGAAAGAAAGAAAGAAAGAAAGAAAGAAAGAAAGAAAGAAAGAAAGAAAGAAAGAAAGAAAGAAAGAAGGGAAGGAAGGAAGGAAGGAAGGAAGGAAGGAAGGAAGGAAGGAAGGAAGGAAGGAAGGAAGGAAAAGAAAGAAAGAAAGAAAAAGAAAGAAAGAAAGAAAGAAAGAAAGAAAGAAAGAAAGAAAGAAAGAAAGAGAAAGAAAGAAAGAAAGAAAGAAAGAAAGAACAAACAAAGAAAGAAAGAAAGAAAGAAAGAAAGAAAGAAAAAGAAAGAAAGAAAGAAAGAAAGAAAGAAAGAAAGAAAGAAAGAAAGAAAGAAAGAGAAAGAAAGAAAGAAAGAAAGAAAGAAAGAAAGAAAGAAAGAAAGAAAGAAAGAAAGAGAGAAAGAAAGAGAGAAAGAAAGAGAGAAAGAAAAAGAAAGAAAGAAAGAAAGAAAGAAAGAAAGAAAGAAAGAAAGAAAGAAAGAAAGAAAGAAAGAAAGAAAGAAAGAAAGAGAAAGAAAGAAAGAAAGAAAGAAAGAAAGAAAGAAAGAAAGAAAGAAAGAAAGAAAGAAAGAGAAAGAAAGAGAAAGAAAGAAAGAAAGAAAGAAAGAAAGAAAGAAAGAAAGAAAGAAAGAAAGAAAGAAAGAAAGAAGGAAAGAAAGAAGGAAAGAGAAAGAAGGAAGGAAGGAAGGAAGGAAGGAAGGAAGGAAAGAAAGAAAGAAAGAAAGAAAGAAAGAAAGAAAGAAAGAAAGAAAGAAAGAAAGAAAGAAAGAAAGAAAGAAAGAAAGAAAGAAAGAAAGAAAGAAAGAAAGAAAGAAAGAAAGAAAGAAAGAAAGAAAGAAAGAAAGAAAGAAAGGAAGAAAGGAAGGGGAAAGAAGAAAGGAAGGAAGGAAGGAAGGAAGGAAGGAAGGAAGGAAGGAAGGAAGGAAGGAAGGAAGGAAGGAAGGAAGGAAAGATGGACGGATTGCTCACCAATTATTGTCACAGGCAAAACAGAATCAGCATAGGGAGATTAATATAATTTATTGCCTAGCATTAGCCGACTAGAACAGTGAGAAAGAAAAGCAAACTGAAAACATCTTTGAGTATCCTTTGAGTACCCCAGTATCCTGAGCAGGTGGAAGGGGATAGAGAGCAGAATGTGGCACTCATAATCCAGGATGAATTGTTTGGTGACCTGCTACAGCACTTAGATAAGTCGATGGGGCCAGATGGGATCCAACCAAGGGTACTGAAACAACTGGTGGAAAGAGGTACTGAAACAACTGGTGGAAAGAGCTGACTAAGCCACTTTCCATCATTTATCAGCAGTCCTGGCTATATTGGGAGGCCCCCATTGACTGGCAGCTAGCAAACGTGACACCCATCTACAAGAAGGGCCGGAGAGTAGACCTGGGGAACTATAGGCCTGTTAGTTTGACCTCAGTGCCAGGGAAGCTCATGGAGCAGATTATCTTGAGTGTCATCACGCAGCATTTGCAGGGCAACCAGGCAATCAGGCCCAGTCGGCATGGGTTTATGAAAGGCAGGTCCTGCTTGACTAACCTGATCTCCTTCTATGACCAAGTGACACGCTTGGTGGATGAGGGAAAGACTGTGGATGTGGTCTACCTTGACTTCAGTAAGGCTTTTGACACCATTTCCCACAACATTCTCCTCAAGAAACTGGCTGCTCGTGGCTTGGACTGGCGTACATTTATTTGAGTTAAAAACTGTCTGGGTAGCTGGGCCCAAAGAGTTCTGGCGAATGGAGTTAAATCCAGTTGGAGGCCGGTCACTAGTGGAGTCCCCCAGGGCTCCGTACTAGGGCCAGTCCTCTTTAATATCTTTATCGATGACCTGGATGAGGGGATCAAGTGCACCCTCAGTAAGTTTGCAGATGACACCAAGTTAGGTGCGTGTATCGATCTGCTCGAGGGTAGGAAGGCTCTGCAGGAGGATCTGGATAGGCTGGACCGATGGGCTGAGGCCAACTGTATGAAGTTCAACAAGGCCAAGTGCCAGGTCCTGCACTTGGGGCACAACAACCCCAAGCAGCGCTACAGGCTGGGAGATGAGTGGTTAGAAAGCTGCCTGGCCGAGAAGGACCTGGGGGTACTGGTTGATAGGCAGCTGAATATGAGCCAGCAGTGTGCTCAGGTGGCCAAGAAGGCCAACAGCATCCTGGCTTGCATAAAAAACAGTGTGGCCAGCAGGGCTAGGGAAGTGATTGTCCCCCTGTACTCGGCTCTGGTGAGGCTGCACCTTGAGTACTGTGTTCAGTTTTGGGCCCCTCGCTACAAGAAAGACATGGAGTGCTCGAGAGAGTCCAGAGAAGGGCAACGAAGCTGGTGCGGGGTCTGGAGAACAAGTCTTACGAGGAGCGGCTGAGGGAGCTGGAGTTATTCAGCCTGGAGAAGAAGAGGCTCAGGGACGACCTTATCGCTCTCTATAGGTACCTTAAAGGAGGCTGTAGAGAGGTGGGGGTAGGTCTATTCTCCCACATGCCTGGTGATAGAACGAGGGGGAATGGGCTAAAGTTGTGCCAGGGGAGGTTTAGGTTGGATATTAGGAAGAACGTCTTTACCGAAAGGGTTGTTAGGCATTGGAACGGGCTGCCCAGGAAAGTGGTTGAGTCACCATCCCTGGAGGTCTTTAAAAGCCATTTAGATGTAGCCCTTAGTGATATGGTTTAGTGGAGGACTTGTTAGTGTTAGGTCAGAGGTTGAACTAGGTGATCTTGGAGGTCTCTTCCAACCTAGATGATTCTGTGATTCCCCCCGTTCACCCTCTTCCACCTACTTCCAACAACTGCTGCAGGGGAATGTGAAAGGGTACTGTGGTCAGTCTGTAACACTTTGTCTCTGATGTTCCTTCATGGTCACTCTCTGCCCTGCTCCAATGTTGGGTCCCTCCCACGGGATGCCGTCCTTGCCAAACTGATCCTGCGGGGGCTGCCCATAGGCAGCAGCTCTTCAAGAACTGCTCCCACATGGCTCCGTACCACAGGGTCCATCCGTCAGGAGCAAACTGCTCCAGCAAGGGTCTCCCACGTGCAGCAGCTCACCCCAGAACCCCTGCTCCTGGGTGGGCTCCTCTCCATGGGCTGCAGCTCTGGCCTGGGGCCTGCTCCTGTGGGGGCTCTCCATGGGCTGCAGCCTCCTCCAAGCCACAGCCACCTGCTCCACTGGGGGCTCCTCCATGGCCTGCAGCATGGAGATCTGCTCCATGTGGGATACATGGGCTGCAGGCGGACAGCCTGCTGCACCATAGGCCTCTCCACAGGCCACAGGGGAACTTCTCTTCTGATGCCTGGAGCACCTCCCTCCCTCCTTTTGCACTGACATTGGTGTCAGTGTTGTTTCTCACATCTCTCTCCCTGCTGCTTTTACACAGCAGTTTTTTTTTTTTTTTCTTTTATAAATCTGCTCAGAGGCCCAACCCATGTTACTCACTGGCTCACCTTTGGCCAGCAGTGGGTCCCTTTTGGAGACAGCTGGAACTGGCTCCCATCTAACATGGGGCAGCTTCTGGATTCTTCTCACAGAGGCCACCCCTGCAACCCCCCTGCTACCAAATCCTTGCCATATAAACCCAGTACAAAGTCTTATACCTTACATATTATTGTTGTAAAGAAATTTCTACACTTCATGCTAGCATATCCAAATCTCATTTGCAACTGGAATTTGAATGTTTTAGTCATTAATCGAAAGCACATTTTATTCACTCAAGTTACAAATATTAGCATGGTGGTAGCTTCTGCTTGGAGATTAAATGAGGTTTTGAGAGAGCTCAGTCCACTTTTCAATGTTATTTAAAATTTGTGGGGTAAAATTTTGTATCTTTCCATCTATATCATCCATCTATACCATCCTATGACAGGGCACAAAAGATTCAGTGTTGGATATTAGTGTTTAGATATGTACTGAAAATGTCATTTGAAGGTATAAGTAACTCTTAGAATCCTAGAATATCTTGAGCTGGAAGGGACCCACAAGGTTCATCAATTCCAACTCCTAACTCTGCACAAGACAACACGAAAATCAAACCATATATCAGAGCGTTGTCCAAATGTTTCTTAAACTCCAGCAGGTTCAGTGCTATGACCAGTTCCTCGGGGAGCCTGTTCTAGTGCCTGACCACCCTCTCTGACCACACCCAGCCTGACCCTCCACTGTCACAGCTCCATTATATTTCTTTGAGTCCTGTCGCTGTCCCCAGAGAGCAGAGCTCAGCACCTGCACCTCCGCTCCCCTCATGAGGAAGCTGTAGGATACCATGAGCCCTCCTCTCAGCCTCCTCTGCTCTGGGCTGAAGAAACCAAGTGACCTCAGCTGCTCGTCATATGTCTTGCCCTCTAGACTCTTCACTATCTTTGTTGCCCTTCTTTGGACACTCTCTAAAAATTTTATGACCTTCTTATACAGTGGTGCATAAAACTGCACATAGCACTCAAGGTGAGGTTGCACCAGCACAGAGCAGAGTGGCACAATCACTTCCCTCTACCACCTAGTAATGCCATGCTTGATGCACTCCAGGATACAGTTGGCCCTTTGGCTTCCAGGACACACTGTTTACTCATATTCAACTTACCATCAACTAAAAACCCTAGATTCCTTTCTGCAGGGCTGTTCTTTAGTCCCTTATACCTCAGTCTGTATGTTATAGTAAGTTGGATTTTAACACACTTCCCACCAGTAGGTGTTCTCTAGACATATAAAAGCACAGTAACATTAGTGATGAGGTGGCTACACAGTAAAGGTAGAGTAAAGATTATACAAAACTGATGCATAGTTCCAAACCAGGAAATAGATAGATAGATAGATAGATAGATAGATAGATAGACAGACAGACAGATAACTCTTGTTTTGAGGGTGTATGTTATTTTAAAAATGAAAGTTAATATATCAACTATGAAAACAAATACTGGGAACTAATAGGTTTGAGACAACATAAATTGTCTCAATATTAAGATAAGATAAATTGAAGTCCAGTTTTATGTACCCAAATGAAATGAGTAGAGAGAAGTCATTTTCTTCCAACAGCTTTGAAAGAGCTAACCATTTATGATGTACAGTTAATAACACTCTTTTCTAGCAGATCTGTCAAAAACAATAGTATGTGACTGGAGAAAAGTAAAGTGCATTCAAGAGAAGGAGAAGGATGAAGTAAAATACAAACAATTAGTCTCACATTACTAGAATGCGGGGCTTAAGATCAGCTTTGAAGGACAGAATAATTAAAAATATTGAAGTCAAAGAGAACAAAAATGAGAAATAAAAATGTAGGGAGCTATAATAAACTAGCCCTGATATTTTTTTTCTGATTTCACAAATAAGGGGGATTCAGTACACATGTTCATCTGGCCTTCAGTAAAGCATCCAATATGGTGTTATGTGGAAAAAATAGTAGTCCTACAAGTGAAAATGAAGGACTAGTACGAAAATTATATGGTGAGCAGAACTGAGCAGGATCAATCAGATCAAGCTCAATAATAGAAAAATACATTCAAAGTCATATACCTTTAAACCGTATTTAAGATTTTCTACATTTTGCAGAAAATATTGAAAATTCTTCTCCATTAGTGATAGATATACATTAGGTTATGACTAAATCATGAATGAAAAGTAGCTGTGAAAAAGAGAAATCAAATCCATCTCCCTTTGAAATATAAAGGAAAAATAATGTTTCAGAAGTTCTAGACAAGGGAATACCTCTATCACATAATACCTTAATCAAGTCTTCAGTCTACACACATCTTCTGAAAGAAAACGAAGTTCAAACGGTATTGGTTGCAGATGAAATAGAATGATGAAAGGAAACTTTAAGCCCCATGAAGAAACAAAGAGAGCTTGGCTACTGTGTTGTTGGCAGTTTGTCTTGTTAAAGAAAATGTAGCAGAGACAAGGAGCAAGAAAGCAGGAAATTTATTTAAATTCAATAAAAAATAAATTTAAAAAATGAAATAACCATTAATAATTTCTTTTTATTTATTTTAAATAATCCAAAGAAGTTCCCTTTGAAAGCACAAAAATGCCTAGTCATGCAGAATCTCTCACTCTTTAGTTCTTCTTAAAAAATAATCTGCAAAAGAAAGTATGCTGTCTTTTAAGACCTAATTTGACCAAAAGACAGTTAGATTCATGAAACCAATAGGAATGCCTGATTTTCACAAGGGTCCCTCTATTATGAAGTGGATTTTACTTCAGTATTAACATGTGCATACGTACATACCAACATGTATGCAAGGACAGCTGTCACAGCTGCACTTCGTGGTTTACTGCTGCCAGAGCCTCTCCAAAAACTCTGCAATACCAAGTAGTCAGCTGTGTGCACTGCTAGCTTCTGTGCAATCACTATATGAGCTGCTGGAACAAACCTCACAAGCAGAACTGGTCTTTATTTCTATTTCACAAAGTAGCATAAGGATGACAACTTTTTGATTTTGTTTTTAAATGAACAGGCTGCATTACAAATATAAATGTTTAAGGGAATGTAATAAGTAAAATGCCTAATTATTTTTTAATTTCTGAAAAGCAGACATATTTGTCATGAACAAGAATTGAGATAGCTATATTAAATTCCAAGCTCTCTTTTTCAGCTATAAATTGCTGTTGTCCTCATGAATACTTCCTAACCCATATGAGCTGGTTGACTAACACAGCAAAAAAAATATGATTTGCCTTTTTTTTTTTTCTTTTACAAGAATGACTAAGCAATAAATTTCCAAGATTCAAAAACTGGTCAGAAGCAGACCCATACAAAGCTGAATCTTGCAAAAAACCTGCCACAGCTTAGTTTTATTACTGTGGTCAGTCTTATTGTTCTTGGTGGTAAATGTAAATACATGCACAAGTGCTGGTAAATTAAGTTTTTATTTTCTGGATAAAAGAAAGATTGTATCTGACACAAACATTACACTAGCTTCATAGAATTAGAAGGAAAGCACTTTTATCTCAGCTAAGAATTGAATTAAAAATCTGAAGCAATACAATAAAGTGTTTCTTCATAACAGGAGAAAAAATAAATATGACAAGAACACATTCATTTGGCTCCAATGAAACTGGAATTCATTGGAATTCAAATACTGGAGTTAAACTTTTTCAATGAGTACAAAACAGCAACACCTGAGATAAGTACACACCTTGTACACCATATAATAAGAGATAAAGGAAAATGTTTGCTGTTAACAAATTTTAATGCTTAGGAGGGACGGACTGAGGAATAAGTTAAATTCTTATTCCTCAAAATTCTATTTCACTGATACAAGTTGTTATGAAGCTGTCAGCAATTTATTAATAAACGTATTTAAATAATTAAGAAATCTCCATGTTAACATAACAATATAGCAATATTAGCAAGTGAATAGCACCAGAAGAGATTATTAGTGAGCTGGTAAAGCTGTTGTCCGGATAGATTTCAGTCTAAATTTTGTATGTCACTGGTCAGAAACACATCAGCTTTTTTTAAGAACAGGATTTTAGGAAAGTGGAATTATACTGAAGTGGAAAATGTCACATTTGGTCTTATGCAAATGTCATAGGCAATACAGAAGGTTTCCCATAGGTGAATGTTACAGTTATACACCTGTATTATTTTTAAATACTGCTTTTAAAATCTTTTCTAAAATATTGGAACATCACATTCTTTCCTTGTCCACCTAGATCAAGGTATACTAATCAGGTGTGACTTTCACTCCATATGAAAAGACACAGACAGTAAACCTGAAACAACCTACTGCACAGAAAAGAAGTCAGGAGGAATGAACAGAATCATTTGATCCAGCTCCTGTGCTGCAAAAGGTTAAAAGGAAATTTGTTAAGCAAAAATTAAAATATATTCCAAAGCAAAAATCATTCTTAATGGAGAAGGAGAATCAGTCTGTGCACAGAATTGGTCAGGAAAATCCCATTAATCTGTTATTCTTTAATACAAATGTTGAAATTTTAGTATTTGTCCAGTACAGATAGGAATAATTGTTTAATTATTGTGAAGAAAGTGAAAGCTCCAAAATCCAGGACACATCTAAACACTATTAGACTAATATAACCAGATTCTGAACTGTACACATGGGGCTTGCTATCAAGACGCACATCAATGTTTTCTACCCTTATGCAAATATTCATTAGAAACTGTAAAGATCTCTATTTCACTGTAAAAGTCCGTGGCAAATCCCAGTAGGCTTCATTAGACCTGACATAATAAACTGGAAAAAAATAAATAAAAAATCTTGCATTCATTTCCTTTATCAGCAATACCTGTAGAGTCAGTGTTCAGTGGTCTGCTAAACCAATGAGAGTAAATATTGAATGTTACCTGTGCAGGAGAAATCCACCAGTATATATTCATTGTAGAGAAGGCCTTCTGCCAACTGAGTTGTCATTTCCCTGTCTTTCTCTACAGGGAAATACTGACCTTAATTTAATGCGTACAGATGCATAACACTCATTCAAGTTAGGTTTACTTGTAAAATTTTAATTTCCTTAGGCTTATGGAACCTCTCAAACAATAGCAGCTGACCTATTCTGTTCCTATCTTTCAATAGTCTATGCCAATATCAAGGTTATTTGACTACTGATAGCCTCATATTGGCTGGTAATAATTATTTCCCTAGTACCTGATTATCTCCAATGTTAACTATTCTTTTACACTGTCCCACATTTTCAATGAGAGTATACAGAGTATACAGACTATAGTAATCAACCTCACTATTATTACTAAATATTAGCATTAAATTTCATTGTTTCTTTGTTTTTATAATGAAAATTATTTAAAAAAAAAATCTAAGACTTTATAATCATGTATTTTAAAATATTCCTCATCTTCTTTCTTGGTTTTCCGTCTTCTGTCTTTGAATATGACTGAATGTGTCAGAGTATCTTTGTTCTTTTTACTGATGAAAAATATTACAAAAGACTAATCTGGACTTCAGAGTATTTTTAGTTTATAGAATAAAAGATTCATATAATGGTTTGGATTGGAAAGGACCTTAAAGATCATCTAATTCCAATGCTTCTGCCATGGGCAGGGACATCTTCCACTAGACCAGGTTGCCCCATCCAACCTAGGCTTGAACACTTCTGGGAATGGGGCATGCACAGCTCCTCTGGGCTACCTGTTCCACTGCCCCACCACTGTCTGAGTATGTAATCTAAATCTAACCTTTCATAATTTAAAGCCATTACACCTTGCCCTATCACTGCACTCCCTGAAAAAGTGTCCCTCTCCTGCTTACTTGTAGGCCTCCTTCAGGTACTTGAAGGACGGTATAAGGTCTCCCCAGAGCCTTCTCTTCTCCAAGCTGAACAACCCCAACTTCCTCAACCTGTTTTCCTAGGAGAGGTGCTCCAGCCCTCTGATCACCTTTTTGGCCCTCTTCCGGACTCATTATAATATGCCCACGTCCTTCTTGTGCTGGAGGCCCCAGATCTGAAAGCAGTACTCCAGGTAGGGTCTCACGAGAGCAGAGTAGAGGGGGAGAATCACCTTCCTCACCCTGCTGGCCACGCTTCTTTTGATGCAGTCCAGTACACAGCTGGCTTTCTGGGCTGGAGCATCTATCTCCTCTCTAGGAAGCCTGTGACGGATCACCATCACAGTGAAGCTTTGTGCCATACCTGAGTATTCTATCACTGGTTATGAAGTAGAAGAAACCATCACCTCTCTCTCCATTTCACCTACTCAGGGATTTGTGGAGAGCAATGAAGTTGCTTCTTTACCTCCTTTTCTATAAACTAGACTACCCAAGAATCCTCATCCTCTCCTCACAGGACATGCCTTCCAGCCCTTTTACCAGCTTTGTTGCCCTCTCCTGGACACTTTCAAGTATCATAGTATCTTTTTTTTATATACTGTGGAGACCAGAACTGTGCATATTATTTGAGGTGAGGCTACACCGATGTTAAAAATAGCAGGAGAATCATCTCTTTTGACCAGCTGGTTATGCTATATTTAATGTACCCCATTAGAGAAATAGGAAGAGAAAGCAACTTCATTAGAAGGATCTTCTATGCTGTATTACAAAACATTACAATTCAGTGCAAATAATATAAATTAATTTTCTGTTATTGTCACACCTCCAAAAAAAAACTCCCAGTCTTTTGCTTCTACAGGAGAACTGTTTTCTAGGTTATCAGTTTGATTTCTCAACATGCTACAGTCTTTTTTATTCTTAATTACAGTGTTTCTTCTATTTATCAGAGAGATCCTATTTGCCAGTCAATTTGCCAGAAAGATCACACTTCTCATAAAGCTTTTATCATAGTGAACCTGTTTCCTTTCTGATGACTTCAAAATCACGACTTCAGTAATGCTAGGTTAAGGTGTTTAAAGCCACAGGAAAACTGCAGAAGCCTACAATTTTGGAGATATGTTGCCTCAGGTATGGCACAAAAGGTTGTGAGTACCCTTAATTTGCTGAACAATGAACAGGCCCTGTCCTTGGACCTGCCATTTGAGCAAAGGCTTTATATGGAAATGATTTCTCAGTTGTCAAAACCTGCACATGAACTTCATCATTCCTTGGCTTTAAAATAACTAGATTTTGGAGACCTAATTCAAACTGTCTGTGAATTCAAAATAGCATTTGGGAATATTTTTGCTTTCTGGATCTGTTAGAGAAGTGCATTAATACGATATTTGTGGACAGAACTTTTCAAGTTTTGTGTCTGCAGCTGGAAATGTTATTGATTCCATGATTTATGCTTTTCATATCCCTTACAATTTGATTCCAGGATTATAACAATTTAATAATTATGAGAAAGGTGTAAAGAGTGACGGAGGTCTGAATCCTTCTTACTAACTTAATGTCATTAGCACATATGTTTTTGAACCAATGATGAATGTTAAAAGAATGGGGAAAGAAATCTGTAGAAATAACATTGTGTGGTTATTCTTAACAGAATGTTGCCCAAAAAGTAAGTAAAATAGTCTTGCTTTTCACTTCTGAAGTTCATTCCACTGTATCTTATAATGACTTTGTTTTTCCTATTCTTATTTTATTTTTCTTTACCTTCAGACATATTGGTAGGCTAATATTTATAGAGTTAGTACTTTCTGAAAGTCAGGCTTCATAAAGAATACCAGACTGCATAAATATTTCTTAATTCAATCTGGACTCTGTAGTAATTTCCCAAGGTAAAGTGCTGGCTTCTTTTAAGAAAGAGGATGGTCAGCTGTAAGAAAGACAACGACTGTCCTTCCTGCTTACTTGCAGGGTCCTGAGATATTAATGGATTTATCAATATGCATCACAATATTTCATTATTTCTATATGCTTTCATCATCATATGACTATAAAACCTATACTGAGGCAATAGAAATGACTCTCTGAGAAGCAATTTTTTTCCCTTCATCATCTACTGTGAATTGTAAAATTGTTTGAAAAGGAAATGGAAATATGTAATATCAGGTTTAAATAGTGAAATCATAAGATCTTGTGTTTTATGAATATGTTCAAATTTTCTGTGAAGTATTTGAAAGAGAAAACTAATCCACCTGTAATACTGTAATACTAATACACCTGTAACATGACAATGTGACTTGCAGTGCTGATGCTTGCACATCACCTGTACTAATATAATAGAATTTAAGATAGAAACATGAAGCTTCATTTTGCTGTTTACTCATGCAACCTAGTCTAATTATTGCTGTACATTTTGCTTTGAGACTACAGAAGATGTGAGGAACAGCTTAGCTTGGGGATGTCCCTGAAAGGTGACCAATAATTTTAAGTCCCCTGAAGCACTGTTTCAGGATCTAACCCTTTGATTCCTGCCATTGTCACTAATAGTGTGAGCGACAAATTTATATCTTTTCAATGTGTAGATGGGCATGTATGTTCAATTAAGGGAAGCAGTTGTTTTAGAAAAACTTTGTGGAACAGGACCTTGGGTAATTAACACGTTTGTGAATTAAAATCAAGTTATTGAATGAATTGCTTTAAAAATTGAGAATGAAGCTGAGGTTAATGATTTTTTTATTGCAGATTGGAAAGAAATAATTGAAGGAATTGCTTTTGATGTCTTGCAAAAGAGCTTGTTCTAATTAATTTGTTTTTATTGCAAATAAGAATGAAAGTGAATATATTTGTTTTTTGGGGGGTTTAGAAGTAGAATTGATTGGCTTGTTTTTAGGATCTTAAACATTGCTGAAAGGAATTAAATTATTAGATGACTTACTTTTGTCTCTAATTGATCTTAAATGTGTTTATTTCAGCCTCGAGAATAAATACTGTAGCTAAAATAGCTGCTTTTGTCTTTTTAGTAGAACGATGCACTGTGTTCATTTGGGGCTTGATTTTTACTCAGTTACTAAGAGTAAACATAGGCCCTTAATCCAAAAAATATTTTGATGGAAATTGCTATTGAAGTGGTATTTGTGGTGTCAAAACTTTAATTCTGTATTGTTAGCTATTGAAACTAGAATATTTATATGATCCGTATTAATCTGAGAGTTTAAAAAAAAAATGAAAAAAACTCTTCATGTATAAGCCTGTTCATTTATTCTTACATACATTTTCTTTCTAAGGTACAGATGTCATATTCCCCACATGTAAAAACTGATCTGTGATAAAAAGAACACTGTCTGTAGAAAGAATTGTCAAATTTGACATTCCTTTATATTACAGACAGAATGAGGTATTTTCTCCCTGTTTTGGGACTTTCTTATAATCAATATAAATAAGGCAGGCTTTCTGTAGAGAAGGAGGTTTCCTAGGTGACAAATTCTTGACAACAGCTTTATACAACTTACTTCATAAAGTTAGTAGAGTGTGCAGTTGTATAACTGTGTGTAACTATTGCTGTCAAACTAGAACCACGTTGGAAAAAAATACAGAGCAGTATTTACATTAATAAAGTTTTTAAAGTGCTATACCACTACTATGAAAACATTGTTAGGATAATTAAAACACATAAAAGCATTCCAACCTCTTCCCCATCTACCCCAGAATGAAAATATAAAAATAAAATATATAAAAAATATAAAATATGAATATATATAATATAATATAATATAATATAATATAATATAATATAATATAATATAATATAATATAATATAATATAATATAATTAATATAATTAATATATGATATAAATATAAAATATAAAAATATAAAAATTAAAAAAAAAGAAAGATAGCTTTGTCTGAAGATCTACAATGAGTTTTACTCAACTCAGTGAGAGTATTTGGCTGTAGTGAGAGTATTTATCCTGGTAACATAATCTTCATGTCTTACATGTAGAAAACAAATTAAACAAAATACCTACATCCAATTAACATAGAAATGAAAAAGGAACATATCCCAGATGTGCAATGATCATCCTTGAAAACTGATAATTATGTTTTGTAACTATATTGTCTATAATGAGAATAATAATAATAATTAATAATGATAATAATAATTAATAATGATAATGATAATGATAATGATAATGATAATGATAATAATAATAATAAAGTTCTTGTATGTGTGTTTAATTAAGGCATCTAGCAGTTTTCAAAGAGCTTTTTCTATTTAATTGATACGAGCTCTTACAAGGAATTAAGACCAAAATTTTTATAGAAAGTAGAGGATGAAAGGACAGATTTTAAAGCTTTCAGATATTTAGTTATTATTGACCATCTTATATCTCATGCTTACTACCATACTAGTACAAGGGGAGGTAAATTGCTTGGTGATAGTTCTTAGCCTTGGATTCTGATGTCCCACAAACTTACCTCAATTATTAATTACCAGTGCTGAAACTAAAGCTTTTCCCTCCTGAGTGGGAAAACCCTCACTACTATTGGGTTCGGTGTCGAAGTCAGACCAACTTTGAAACTATCTGGGGATTAATTCCATTGTCTAAGTTTCTATTTACTATTCTGTCCATATACAGGTTAATGTGAAAAATTTAATGTTTCAGGGAGATTACAGAAACTTAAATTTATTTTCTACATTTCTTGCCATTTCCATATTATTATTTTTTTCAGCCATTTTGTTTGTATACATGTAAAGATAACCTCTTAACTGTAGCATACTCTGTTAAATTTTTTGCCAAATGTGTAATGGAACAATCCATGATCTGGTCCAGATATCTCACTTGGACCCAGAGAGCTTTGGAACAGTAGTAGTAAGAGCAAAGACCTAATCAGCACAAGGAGGGAGCCTATTCAAATGTAACTCTTGGAGACTTGCGCAGCAGAATCGTAATTGAATTAAGAGTTAATCTGGAGCAAAGATTTGTTCATAAAACGAATGTTTGACAACTTCTGGAGTAGAAGGTGCTAATAAATCCCACCTATAATTCACCTTTACTGGTGGAGAAAATGACTAGATCATGAAAAGGTGTTATCAGTGCATGGATTCTCTTCTTGCATTTCATGGTTTTGGCCCCACACTAGAGAACAGAGAATAAAGAATTTTATTAAGAGAAATTCCTTGCAGATTTTTAGATGGGTCTAGATCAAGTATCATGTTTGTTGCTCTTTCCTAACAGCTCAATATTGACCACAAGCAGGATGTGATCAGGTTTGTATTACCTGATCACCACTGCTGCTTATAGCTTTCTCACTGATATGTATGGTTGTACTGGGTCGGGCTGGGATGTTAACTTTCCCTGCAGCAGCCCATACAGTGCTGTGCTCTGCACTCGTAGCTAAAACAGCAATGGTATCACACCAGTGTTGTGTCTGCTGCTGAGCAGTGCTGGCACAGCATCAGGACTCTCTCTAACCCCCCTAGGGGTGGGCAAAGATGTGAGAAAAGAAACATCACCAAGGCAGCTGACCTAAACCAACCAAAGGGATATTCCGTACCATATGATGTCACACTCAGCAATAAAAGGTGGAAAAAGGAGGAAGAGGGGAGGGGTGGGCTCTCATTGTGAAAACATCTGTCCTCTTCCCGAACACCGGCTACGTGCGTTGAGGCCCTGCTTCAAGGACGTGATCAAGCATCGCTCATTTGTGGGAAGCAGAGATTAATTTCTTTCCTCTGCACTTCCACATAGCCTTTACTTGTTTTGTTTAGTTTTCCCTTTCCCCCTTCCTGTTCCCCTTTCCTTTTTTTTTTCCCCTTTAGTTAAATTGTTTAGTTAAATTGTTTAATTAATAATAATATTTCCTTAATAATTATTTTTTTCCTTCCCTTTAATGAAATCATCCTTATCTCAACCAGTGAGTTGTTCTTTCCTTTACTTCTTCCCCTCCTCATCTAAGGAGGGGGAGTGAGAGAGCGGTTGTGGTGTTCAGCTGCCTAGCACGGTAAAACCACCACAATGGTAGTTGCGATTCTATTTTCTTTAAAGTGGTAAACAAAGAGGGATAACCACTTGATCATCTATGAAGGTGCCTCAGCAGTACATGCTATAGAGGTGATCTGGTATTTTTGCCTGCAGGGCTCAGTATATGTTATGCTGAGATCATCAAGACCCTACAGGTCTTTATATATGTTATATAAATATTTAGTACTGAGTTCTGACCATGTGATACAATGAAATTGCAACTTTAAACTTTAAATATGCAAGACAACCTATGCTCCTGTATAGCCCACAGGCCCTGTCCTCCAACTGTTAGATGGCTAGATACCATAGAGTACCAAGCAATTCTTCAAATGAAAATGTCTTTGATTAACAAAGATCCTTTTGTTACCTCCCACAGAACAATGAGATGCAATATGTTACACTTCATTTTTACTG
The DNA here is from genome assembly GCF_964211835.1 of Anser anser. Taxonomy (NCBI): domain Eukaryota; kingdom Metazoa; phylum Chordata; class Aves; order Anseriformes; family Anatidae; genus Anser; species Anser anser. Next base: position 41,650,897 of record NC_139723.1, read on the forward strand.
GCACTTGGTCTTCCTTTAGGCAGTTATTTTATGAAAGGCAAGATGTGAATCAAAGAGCCTAACTTTACTCAGCAGAGCACTCTCTCAATTAGAAAATAGAGGTATTTTTCCCCTCTGATTAGGGGAAAAAGGTCAGGGAATGGACAAAAGAAACTGGTCACACTTGATAAAACTGTGCCAAGGCAATGGAGAAGATTTTTTTTTCCATTAAGTAGCTGGCATTTTGCAATTTTTTTTTCATTTCTGCTACAACAACCTCAAGCTTTAATCAGTACTCTGCTGTTGTGCCCCCGAAGTAAGGGTAAGCACAGAGACTTTGCTGAAAAATAAATAAAATAAATAGATGGATGGATAGATAGATAGATAGATAGATAGATAGATAGATAGATAGATAGATAGATAGATAGATGGATGGATGGTAGATAGATAGATAATGTTCTCTGGAATAGATTTTGTCACACTTGTCCATTTCCCTCAACCAATGTGGAGAAATAAGGGTGCGCCAAAAATCTGTGAGACAAGCTGCAGTGATGCAGGGAGAGAAGCTAGACATGCTTATGGTCAGATGATATTCATCTTGATGATAGAGAACTGGAGGAAGCTTGTTTCCCCCTGGATTGTGACAAACGCAGGGAAGGAGGGAAGAAATGTGTTTCTAGTAGGTCAGGAGTACATCTGAGAAACCCACAACATTTCTCACCTGATTCACTGCAAGACTTTATGATGTTCTAGAGAATGGGATGTGGTGGTGTGTGTGAAAAGAGGGAACTGGAGCCTTCATGGTGCCTTTTGCCTTCTCCATGGGTCAGACAGTGAATGCAAAAGAAAAGATTGGAGGGCTGTCTGAGAACATGAGAAAAGACACACCTCATGAAACAACCTTCCCACTAGCCAAAAGGCAATAAGGGCTCTTTGCTGATAGTTTTCCTCTTATGCAACAGGAATGTCAGTCAAGGATTTAATCTGTTTCTCTTGTTTGTTTTGTTTGTTTGTTTGTTTGTTTGTGGCACTAATAGACATGGTTTAATGACTGGATTCAGAAGGTTATCAACTCAGGTTGGTTGCTGGATTTAATGACCTTGCCATGCTAGTGAAGAGTTGCCAGGGGAAGTTGGACCTCAATCCATCCCTCTCCTCTCAGTTTGATGCCAGTGTCAGTGATACATGCCCGGAGCCTTGAGAAAGGTCACAAGTCAGCAAGAGAACACCTGAAAAGCACCACGACAGAATTCCAGCCACTTCAGACAGTAAGACTTCTTCATCAGGGGCACAACTCAAATGTCTCTATGCAAATGCACATAACATGGGCAATAAAAAAAAGCGTTAGAGGTATACGCATGCCTGCAGGGCTATGACCTCATTGGATTATGTAGATATGGTGGGATGACTCCCACAGCTGGAGTGTTGGACCTGGAGTGTTCCTCTTTAGGAAGGACAGGAAGGGGAGACAAGGAGGGGATGTTGCCCTCCAGTGTCAATGGAGCTCTCCCTGTGGATGGGTGACAAGCTGACAAAGAGCTTATGGGTCAGGATTACAACTAGGGCAGGGATAGGGGACATTATGGTGGGGGGTTGATAAAGACCACCTGATCAGGAAGACCAAGCAGATGTGGCCATCTATAGACAAGTAGAAGCAGGCTTATGTTCACAAACCCTGGTCCTCATGGGGGACTTCAACTACCCTTATATCTGTTGGAGGGACAGCACAGAGGGACATAGGCTATCCAGAAGATTCGTGGGGTGTTGTTGTGGTTTAACCCGGCTGGCAGCTAAACACCACACAGCCGTTCGCTCACCCTCCCCCCTCCCTCTCTGGGATGGGGGAGAGAAACGGGAAAGTGAAGCCGGTGAGTTGAGATAAAGACAGTTTATTAAGACAGGAATATAATAATAACAATAATAATAATAATAGTGATAATGATAATAGTATTAATAATAATAATGTGTAAGAAAACAAGTGATGCACAATGCAATTGCTCACCACCCGCTGACTGATGCCCAGCCTATCCCCGAGCAGCCCGGCCCCCCACCCCGGCCAGCCACCCCTATATATTGTTTAGCATGATGTCAGATGGTATGGAATACCCCTTTGGCCAGTTTGGGTCAGCTGTCCTGGGTCTGTCCCCTCCCAGCTCCTGCTGCACCCCCAGCCTGCTCGCTGGCAGGACAGAGAGAGAAGCCGAAAAGTCCTTGGCCTGGTGTAAACACTGCTCTGCAACAATTAAAACATCAGCATGTTATCAGCGCTCTTCTCATCCTAATCCAAAACATAGCACCCTACCAGCTACTATGAGGGAAAATTAACTCTGTCCTAACTGGAACCAGGACATATATCCACCCCTTATTCCATACCATTTATGTCATGCTCAGGTTACACTCTTTCCAATACATTCTAATTAATCACCATTTTCATCTATGATATATAGCAATCATGGTAGTGATGATATACAGTATTATATAATAATTAACATACTACAATTCAACTCATGGGCTATTCTCACCCAGTATCAAATCCCCTTGAGGTGCACACCGGACTTCCCCATTCTTTTGCATTACCCACCAAGTGCATCCAGGTCCCTGAGCAAAAGCAATTCCACGAATGGGTTTGCCTTTTCCTGAGGCAGGAGTAGCCCAGACTGTTTTACCCAGCATGTTTCTTACGTGCACTACAGGAACTTTATCCCCTTCTACAGTGCGTAACAGGTTTGATTGGGCAGGTCCAGCTCGGTTGGCAGATCCCCTGGTATTGACTAACCAGGTGGCCTCTGCCAAATGTGTATCCCAATTTTTGAATGTCCCAGCACCCATTGCTTTCAGTGTAGTCTTCAACAGTCCATTGTATCGTTCAACTTTTCCAGAGGCTGGTGCATGATAGGGGATGTGATACACCCACTCAATACCATGTTCTTTGACCCAAGTGTCTATAAGGTTGTTTCGGAAATGAGTCCCGTTGTCTGACTCAATTCTCTCTGGGGTGCCATGTCGCCATAGGACTTGCTTTTCAAGGCCCAAGATAGTGTTCCGGGCGGTGGCATGGGGCACAGGATATGTTTCCAGCCATCCGGTGGTTGCTTCCACCATTGTAAGTACGTGGCGCTTGCCGTTGCGGGTTTGAGGGAGTGTGATGTAATCAATCTGCCAGGCCTCTCCATATTTATATTTCAGCCATCGTCCTCCATACCAAAGAGGTTTTGACCGTTTGGCTTGCTTGATTGCAGCACATGTTTCACAGTCATGAATAACCTGTGCTATAGTGTCCATGGTCAGGTCCACCCCTCGATCACGAGCCCATCTGTAGGTTGCATCTCTACCTTGATGGCCTGAGGTGTCATGGGCCCATCGGGCTATAAATAATTCACCTTTATGTTGCCAGTCCAGGTCCACCTGAGCCACTTCAATCTTAGCAGCCTGATCCACCTGCTGGTTGTTTTGATGTTCTTCAGTAGCCCGATTCTTGGGCACATGAGCATCTACATGGCGTACCTTTGCAACCAGGTTCTCTACCCAGGCAGCAATATCTTGCCACAATGCCGCAGCCCAGATGGGCTTGCCCCTGCGCTGCCAGTTGTTCTGCTTCCATTGCTGTAACCACCCCCACAGGGCATTTGCTACCATCCATGAATCAGTATAGAGATAGAGAACTGGCCACTTTTCTCGTTCAGCAATATCTAAAGCCAGCTGAGTGGCTTTCACTTCTGCAAACTGACTCGATTCACCTTCTCCCTCAGCAGCTTCTGCAACTCGTCGTGTAGGACTCCATACAGCAGCTTTCCATCTCTGATGCTTTCCCACAATACGACAGGACCCGTCAGTGAACAAGGCATATTTCTTCTCATTTTCCGGTAGCTTGTTGTACAGTGGGGCTTCTTCAGCACGAACCACCTCCTCCTCTGATGATATCCCAAAGTATTTGCCTTCTGGCCAGTCCATAATCACCTCCAAGATTCCTGGGCGACTGGGGTTTCCTATTCGAGCCCGCTGAGTAATCAGTGCAACCCACTTGCTCCATGTAGCATCAGTTGTATGATGTGTAGAGGGGACCCTTCCTTTGAACATCCAGCCTAGTACCGGCAGTCGGGGTGCCAGGAGGAGCTGCGCTTCAGTACCGACCACTTCCGAAGCAGATCGAACTCCTTCATATGCTGCCAATATCTCCTTTTCAGTTGGAGTATAGCGGGCTTCAGATCCTCTGTATCCCCGACTCCAAAACCCCAGGGGTCGACCTCGAGTTTCCCCAGGTTCTTTCTGCCAGAGGCTCCAGGTGGGACCATTCTCCCCGGCTGCGGTGTAGAGCACATTCTTTACATCTGGTCCTGTTCGGACTGGCCCGAGGGCTACTGCATGAACTATTTCCTGCTTAATTTGTTCAAAGGCTTGTCGTTGCTCAGGGCCCCATTCAAAAGCATTCTTCTTACGGGTTACTTGGTAGAGCGGGTTTACAATCAGACTGTAATTTGGAATATGCATTCTCCAAAACCCCACGACACCTAGGAAAGTTTGTGTTTCTTTTTTGCTAGTTGGTGGAGACATAGCTGTTATTTTGTTGATCACATCCATTGGGATTTGACGACGTCCATCTTGCCATTTTATTCCTAAAAACTGGATCTCTCGTGCAGGTCCTTTAACTTTATTCTGTTTTATGGCAAAGCCGGCCTTCAGAAGGATTTGGACTATTTTCTTCCCTTTCTCGAAAACTTCTTCTGCAGTGTCACCCCACACAATGATGTCATCGATGTACTGCAGGTGTTCAGGAGCTTCCCCCTGCTCCAGCGCAGACTGGATCAGTCCATGGCAAATGGTAGGGCTGTGTTTCCAGCCCTGGGGCAGCCGATTCCAAGTATATTGGACTCCCCTCCAAGTGAAAGCAAACTGTGGCCTGCACTGTGCTGCTAGAGGGATGGAGAAAAATGCATTAGCGATATCAATTGTGGCATACCACTTGGCTGCCTTTGATTCCAGTTCATACTGGAGTTCTAGCATGTCCGGCACTGCAGCACTCAGTGGTGGCGTGACTTCGTTCAGGCCACGATAGTCCACTGTTAGTCTCCACTCACCATTAGACTTTCGCACTGGCCATATAGGACTATTAAAAGGTGAATGAGTCTTGCTGATCACTCCTTGGCTCTCCAGTTGACGAATTAGCTTATGGATGGGACTCAGGGAGTCTCGGTTGGTGCGATATTGCCGCCGGTGCACAGTTGTGGTAGCGATCAGCACTTGCTGTTCTTCAACCCTCAGCAACCCCACAACAGAAGGGTCCTCTGAGAGACCAGACAAGGTGGACAACTGTTTAATGTCCTCTGTCTCCAAGGCAGCTATGCCAAAAGCCCAACGGAACCCTTTTGGGTCCTTGAAATATCCTCTTCTAAGATAGTCTATGCCAAGGATGCACGGAGCATCTGGGCCAGTCACAATACGGTGCTTTTGCCGCTCATTACCGGTTAGACTCACTTCAGCCTCCATTACAGTTAACTGCTGGGATCCCCCCGTCACACCATAAATACAGATGGGCTCTGGCCCTTTATAGCTTGATGGCATTAGAGTACATTGTGCACCGGTGTCTACCAAAGCCTTATACTTCTGTGCGTCTGACGTGCCAGGCCATCGAATCCACACAGTCCAATAAACTCGATTGTCCCTTTCCTCCCCCTGGCTGGAGGCAGGGCCCCTCTAGTCCTGGTCAGAATCTTCGTTTCTGTGTTTAAAGGACTGCCTGCTGGAAGTCGGAGCAGCAAACTTTTCAGAGAACTCCTTTTTCCCAATTGTTTTCCTTTGCAATTCACGTACCCGTGCCTCTAGGGTCGCAGTAGATTTTCCATCCCATTTTCTCATGTCCTCTCCATGGTCACGTAGGTAAAACCACAGGGTGGCGCGGTGTGTGTGCCCACCATATTGTCTTCCTTGCATAGATGAACGTTTACCCCTAATAGCTGAGACACTGGTTTGTACAGGTGGGGAGGAAAATAATCTCTCTTCAAGTTGGTGGATCTTTTCAGAAAGTTTCTCCAAAGTATTCTCTTTTAGCTGGTGGACACTGGTTCGTTCAGGTGAAGGGGAAGATAATCTTTCTTCAAGTTGGTGGATCTTTTCAGAAAGTTTCTCCAAAGCATTCTCTTTTAGCTGGTGGACACTGGTTCGTTCAGGTGGAGGGGAAGATATATTCTCTTTAAGTTGGTGGACCTCTTCAGAGAGTTTCTCCACAGCCGAGACACAGGTCTGTAGGGAAGAGGAGAGATTTCCTTCGTACTGCCGGAGTATTTTAGTCACTTCATTCACTGTGGGATTCTCCTCCGCTTTCCAGGCTAGTATTGCCAATGAGCTGGCATATGATGATGGTGCACTCTGTACAAACTTCCGCCACATGGGTAGTGTACACCAGACTGCATCTGGATCTGCGGATGTTTGTGCGTCGTCTAGGTCCTTATAAATTACTTCCCATACGGCCAATTCCCTCAGGTACTGAATTCCCTTCTCCATGGTGGTCCATTTGCCTGGTAGACATACAAGTTATTCCTTGAAGGGATACCTTTCCTGCACAGCTGACAGGAGACGCCTCCAGAGGCTGCGAGATCGTGCTCCATCTCCAATTGCTTTGTCAATGCATGCGTCCCTAGCAAGGGATCCCAGCCGCCTGGCTTCCTTGCCCTCTAATTCCACATAATTGGCTCCCGTGTCCCAGCACCGGAGCAGCCAGGTGACAAGCTGCTCGCCTATACAGCGACCAAAATCTTTTCGCACATCTCGTAGCTCACGCTGGTATAGAGTCTGGGTAGTTACTGTTGATTTTTCGACATCCTCATCCTCATCTTCAGTCTCCTGCACCTTTGATGGCCCAGCCTCGTCTTCACTATGCCCAGACTTAGCAGAAGACTGTCTGCGTTCTAAACGACCTGAGCCTCTACACCATTTTTTCACCTTGTCTACAGGGGCAACTTGCACTGCTACAGCTCGTTTCTCTGACCCAGACACAGGAGTGGGAGCAGCTGCAGGAGCTGGAGCTGCTGCAGGGGCTGGAGTGGCTGCGGGAGCTGGAGCTGGAGCGGCTGCAGGAGCTGGAGCGGCTGCAGGAGCTGGAGCTGGAGCAGCTGCAGGAGCTGGAGCGGCTGCAGGAGCTGGAGCGGCTGCAGGAGCCGGAGCGGCTGCAGGAGCCGGAGCGGCTGCAGGAGCTGGAGCTGGAGCGGCTGCAGGAGCTGGAGCTGGAGCTGGAGCGGCTGCAGGGGCTGGAGCGGCTGCAGGAGCTGGAACTGGAGCGGCTGCAGGATCTGGAGCTAGGTTGCTAGTAGCATCAATTGCAGCTCGATAGGCACAAGCCAGACCCCAGCACGCTACAGTGATTTGTGTCACTTTGGAACTGCCATGACAGTCATGCCAGAGTCATGACACCTTTTTTTCAAGCATTCTGCCAGCTTTTTAGGATTTTGCAGTTGTTCAGGGGTGAATGTCCAAAACACTGGAGGTGACCACTGCTCTAGAAACCTGCCCATATCCTCCCACACTCCCTGCCACTCGCAACTATCCCGCCTCAAGACAGATCTCCGGATGAGATTCCTAAGTAGTTGTTTAACCCTCAACAAAACCTGAAGCGCATTCAGGAGACATAACAACAAGAGCAGGCTGGTCTGAGTATCCCAAGGATATTCAACATCTCGGAGAACCACCGTAACTAGCTCGGGGGATAAGAGGGTAGTGGTGAAGGAGAAAGGGAGAGTGAACAGGTAGGGAAACATGTCTTCCCCTGTCCCCTTCACAGATTGGCTCCCTAACGAAAATAGGCAATAGGTGTAATTGCTAATAGTTTCCGAGATATGGGTTCCAAATTATAGAGTCGACGTCAGTGCTGAGTACAAATACCAGGTTAAAGTCGTGACCAGATATTTCATCATTTCATAAGCCATTGTTACACCGCACAGTACCATAACAATCTTAAACCAGGGCCCGGAAAGGATAAACAGTGCAACAGGGAGCACATACAGAAAGTAACGCACAATAAAACTCAGTTTGGAATACAGGTACAGCAGACTGGAGATTAAGGCAATCAACATCGTGACTAGCAACTATTAAGCAGGTCCAATACTTATACCAATTTTAGTTTAACACACTCTGGTCAAATTTGTCGATATCTCAACCCTTCGAGCCCCACGTTGGGCGCCAAAAGGGCTGTTGTGGTTTAACCCAGCTGGCAGCTAAACACCACACAGCCGTTCGCTCACCCTCCCCCCTCCCTCTCTGGGATGGGGGAGAGAAAAGGGAAAGTGAAGCCTGTGAGTTGAGATAAAGACTGTTTATTAAGACAGGAAAATAATAATAATAACAACAACAATAATAATAATAATAGTACTACTAATAATCTGTACGAAACAAGTGATGCACAATGCAGTTAACCACCACCCACTGCCTGATGCCCAGCCTATCCCCGAGCAGTCGGCCCCCTACCCCGGCTAGCTGCCCTTATATATTGTTTAGCGTGACGTCAGATGGTATGGAATACCCCTTTGGCCAGTTTGGGTCAGCTGTCCTGGGTCTGTCCCCTCCCAGCTCCTGCTGCACCCTTAGCCTGCCTGCTGGAAGGACAGAGCAAGAAGCTGAAAAGTCCTTGGCTTGGTGTAAGCACTGCTCTGCAACAATTAAAACATCAGCATGTTATCAGCACTCTTCTCATCCTAATCCAAAACATAGCACCCTACCAGCTACTAGGAGGAAAATTAACTCTATCCTAACTGAAACCAGGACAGGAAGTGACATTGACACCCAGTGGGATTGAGTGCACCCTTAGGAAGTTTGCCAGTGACTAGGAGAAGGACCTGGGGGTGTTGGCTGATAAGCTAGACATGGGCTGGCAATGTGCACTTGCAGCCCAGAAGGCCAACCATATCCTGGGTATCATCAAAAGAAGTGTGGCCAGCAGGGCGAGGGAAGTGATTCTCCCCCTCTACTCTGCTCTCGTGAGACCCTACCTGGAGTACTGCTTTCAGCTCTGGGGCCTCCAACACAAGAAGGACGTGGGCATATTATAATGAGTCCGGAGGAGGGCCACAAAGGTGATCAGAGGGCTGGAGCACCTCCCCTAGGAAGACAGGTTGAGGAAGTTGGGGTTGTTCAGCTTGGAGAAGAGAAGGCTCTGGGGAGACCTTATACTGTCCTTCAAGTACCTAAAAGAGGCCTACAAATAAGCAGGAGAGGGAGAGGTAACCCAGACTGAACAAAGAGATATCCCATTCCGTATGGCATCATGCTCAGCAATAAAAGCTAGGGTAAAGAGGGAAGAAAATGGGGTTGTTCAGAGTGATGGTATTTGTCTCCCCGAGAAACCATTGTGCATTAAGGAGCCCTGCTTTCCTGGAAGTGGCTGAAAGTCTGTCTGTCATTGGGAAGCAGTGAATGAATGCCTTGTTTTGCTTTTCTTGTGCATTCAGCTTTTAATCCACATAGGAAGATGTCTTCATCTTAACGTGTGCATTGTCACATTTTTACCTTTCCAATTCTCTGCCCCGTCTCACTTGAAGAGAGTGAGCGAGTGGCTCTGTGTGCTTAGCTGCCTGCTAGAGTTAAATTATAACATATCCAGACGTCGCTTCCAGCTTAAGCACTTCTGTGATTCTGTGTGTGAGAAACAATCTGCAGCCAATAGCACAAGCTCAGGGAAGGATTTCAGTGAAGTAACATTTTTATTCATAATTGCAATAGCGGGCATCCTGCAAGCACGAACAAACAGCAGAAGCGTATCATAAACTTATATCCCCTATTACCCAATGCTTAATTTCACCCATTTCCTCATTCGTTGCTGAGTACCACAGGTTCACAACCTACTCAACATTTGTTAGTATATCATATATGTACAATTTTATTTAACCAACCTTAAATTTCTCCCTTTCTCCATTTTTTTTTCTTCCCTTGACTGGAGGGACCCAATATTTTTTGTTTTTGCTGATTCCTCCACTGCTTGTCTTGTTTTTCTTAGAGATCCTCCTTATTTTGGAACAGTGGGACCTTATCTGCTTAACAAACCCCTCACTGTTATGCCACTGTTATGTTTGCACATTCACTTTTGCATGTGCAAGAGTAGTGGAATTTTCCACTGCAAAAACACAACTTTAATTCTCTCAGCTCCCCCCTCTTCTTTTCTTACTCTTATTGTTGTTTTTGCACCTCTTCACATCCCCCACTCCCAAGTTTTTCCAACGTTTAGGGTGCAGTATTATTCTTCAGATGTCATGGAGGATGATAGATACACAATGTTATTATTACTATAATACTAACAAATAGTTGCTTGAGCCTATCTTATCCAGGCAACCACAAGGTCAAATTTTCCCAAATATCTCTAAAACCCCAGGAAGAGTCGTCTTGGGCTACCTCACATAAGATTTTTTTTTCTCCCAAATATTTTTGAGATCAGTCTCGATTTACCCCATTTGGTCTACATACATACAGCAATTGGCATTAACTATAGTTCAAATCCCTCCTTGCAAGACCAGTATTAAATCCAGTACCATTAGATTCTGGAATACCATCTTTGACAGATTTGTCACCTCCTTTTGCAATGTCCAGATTTCATCCAGAGTGTTATTTTCTAATTCTTCGACCACAACTCAGATATTCACAAGAGCTTTTTCTAATTCACTTGCTCCCAAATAAAGGATACACCAGCTTGCAAAACTGTGGAATGCTGTTCCTCCCTCCACTAGAGGATTCATTGAAGTCCTCTTGATTCTGCATAGGTGGGTCCCAAGGAGGCCTGTGCTTTGGCTTTGCATATCCTCATGTCCTGGGTCTGTCCCCTCCCAGCTCCTACTGCACCCTTAGCCTGTTCACTGGCAGGACAGAGTGAGAAGCTGAAAAGTCCTTGGCTTGGTGTAAGCACTGCTCTGCAACAATTAAAACATCAGCATGTTATCAGCTCTCTTCTCATCCTAACCCAAAACGTGGCACCCTACCAGCTACTAGGAGGAAAATTAACTCTGTCCTAACTGAAACCAGGACATATATCCACCCCTTATTCCACACCATTTATGTCATGCTCAGGTTACACTCTTTCCAATACATTCTAATTAATAACCATTTTCGTCTATGGTATATAGCAATCATGGTAGTGATGACATACAGTATTATATAATAAAATTAACTCTAAAATTAAAAACTAACTCTGTCCTAACTGAAACCAGGACACCTCAGTAGTGTTTAGGTTCAAAATTATTGTCCCCAGGGTAAAAGCTCCCTTCCATCCTAGGGGTAACACTTTCCTGGCCCTGTTATGACATAACCAATGCCACCCTTCGCCATTTGGGACTGGCCAGCCAGTTACCAAATGATTCCCACATCATGTTTGGTATGCATTATATATATTAGCACTCCCCTAATTACAATAGTCTGTACAGTATAGATAATTGCCTAACTCACAGGTAACATTACCACACCCAGGTTCAGCATTATGCCCCCTGAATTTCCATCAGTATGAAGAATGATATACGTACTAATATAAAATGCAGGATCCCCAGGGGACACTCTAATTCTATGTAATCCAACTCTTTTCCCCAGTTACATCTGATATTCACTAATTTTTCCTAAGGACAAGTTAGTTTACAACTATGATTCAAACCTCCTCCTAATTTTTAATTGTAAAGTTTCTCTTGTAGCAACTGTCTTACAAGTCTCAGGGTACACTGATACCTTCAGCTGGGTGTAGTGAACAGCTTTCTCAGCTGTTCTTGCTGCCATCTTAGTAGTAAGGAGTACTTGGAAATGGTCCTTCCTGATCAGGTTGTAGCTTCAGCTCCCTCCATGTTCGTAGCAGAACCCAATCTCCTGCTTGGAATGGATGGATCAGGACTTCCAAGGGTGGGTCTGAGCTAACAATACATGGGTCTTAAGAAATGACAAAGAGGACACCAGCCCAAGTGTAAAATTATTTTAAAATAACATCTTTTGTCTTGAATTGAATAATTCATTCCTTTTGCCCAGGTATGGCAAGCCCGAATAACATTTCATGGCAAACCCGAATAACATTTTATATGGTGAAACTTCCAAATCTTTTCTTGGCAACATTTGAAGTCAGAGAAGTGCCAAAGATAATCACTTCATCCACAGTTGCCAAGTTTCCTGAACTAACTTAGTCAGTTGTTTCTTTACTGTCTGATTCATCCACACTGCCCTTCCAGAAGAGGAAGGATGCCAAGGAGTGTGAATTCCCATTTAATTCTTAGAGTCCGCATTACTCCTTGCAATATTTGTCATGTAAAGTGACTTCCTTGATTAGTCAATATTTTCAATGATTCCATACCTGGGAATTATCTGTTCTAGAATTACCTTAGCTACCACATTCGCAGTAGCAGCTACTGAAGGGGAGACTATCACCCACCGTGACAAGTGATCAGTCAAAACTAATAAGTATTTAAATCTACCTATGAACTTCTGTAAAATCTACCTGTACACTTGGGAAGGGTCAAAATCCTGGTTCTCAACACCCCACCCCCACCGTTTAGGCACGCTGTGGATAATCCTCCTATTTATCTTTGGACATACTATACAACTCCTGAATACTTGTTTAACCACAGTATATATTCCTACACATGCATATTTCTATAGCACAGCATCATACATAGCTTGAACTCCCCAGTGACTCCCTCAGTGTAAAAACATTAATATTTCTCCTCTCCTGACAATAGACGATCATCCACATATTGTAACATTAGCACCCCTTCTGGAGGTTGGAATTGCTCCAAAATCTGTTCTAGAACTTACCCACATAAATTCAGTGACTTTGGAAACCCGTGAGGTAAAACTGTCCATTTATATTGTTGCTTTCTCCCTGTTTCAGGATCTTTCTGCTTTAAGGTGAATATATCTCTGCTTTCAGGGTCTGAGAGCACCCCATTAACAACAGTTATTCCAGTCTAACAACTAACTATCCAAATGCCCAATTTCATCATCAAATCCCTTCCCAACAAGTTAGTCCCTGTCTCAGGTACATACAATAATTGTCTAATGATAGTTTTATCCCCTACTCTCAGCTTGGTGTCCCCATAATGTGGCAGTGTTATCCCAGTCTCTTTTACCTCTGTCACCTTTAGGGCTTCATTATTAATGAAGCCCATGCAGGACCAGCCCAGGAAGGGTGGCACCCCACAGGAAGGACTCCATGCCAGAGCAGGGGAGAAAGCAGTCATGAAGGAGCACCAGTACCTTTCTAATTCTCTGCCCCATCTCACTTGAAGAGAGTGAGCGAGTGGCTCTGTGTGCTTAGCTGCCTGCTAGAGTTAAATTATAACATATCCAGACGTCGCTTCCAGCTTAAGCACTTCTGTGATTCTGTGTGTGAGAAACAATCTGCAGCCAATAGCACAAGCTCAGGGAAGGATTTCAGTGAAGTAACATTTTTATTCATAATTGCAATAGCGGGCATCCTGCAAGCACGAACAAACAGCAGAAGCGTATCATAAACTTATATCCCCTATTACCCAATGCTTAATTCCTCCCGTTTCATCTTTGGCTGAGTACCACATGTTCACAACCTACTCAGCACTTGTTACTATACCATATATGTACAATTCTATTTAACCAACCTTAAATTTCTCCATTTCCCCATTTTTCCTTCCTCTCTCGTAACTGGAGGGGGTTGTGATTTTTTTTTCCTGATTCCTCCACTGCTTGTCTTGTTTTTCTTAGCCATCCTCCTTACTTTGGGACAGTGGGACCTTCTGCTGTCCCCTTATCTGCTTAACATATCCCCCACTGTTATGCCACTGTTATGTCTGAGCAATCACTTTTGAATATGCAAGGGTAGTGGAATTTTCAACTGCAAAAACACAACTTGAATTCTCACATGTGACTCTGTGATTCTATGAATGTTAACACAGTGAGACAGGGACCAGGATGGGTAACCCAGCCTGACCTATTTACTGTAGTCTCTAAACTGATTTGGGACACCTAAGAGATTATCTATAAGTGTGAATACCAGCTACATGGGATATAAGATGAGAGCCTCCTTGGAATATAGTTGCATCTGACAGATCCCTGAAAGGAGATCACACATGGCAAGGCTCCTGAAAGTTATGGGAGGTCTGCAACACATAGTGCCACTGGCCTGAGTTATGAGTTTGTGGTGGCAGAAGCTGGTGTAAAAGATGGGTAAACCCTGTCATCTGATTACAAGAAAGATGTACTGATCTGATTACAAGAAAGACCGTCTGTCTGCAGTTTCTGTTTCTAACCTCTGGCAGCCATGCTGTGATCAGACCCTGACAGCCAGTGTCTGACCAGATCCAAATTAATGCCTTACAGGATTCACTGGGGTAATTTTGGAGTAACCCTGGTGTCAACTGAGAGAGGACAGTACAGCACACAAAACAGTATTGACATGTATTCCAGACATTGACTTAAAACTTCTAAAATCTACTGTCCCAGCAGAACAAAGACACAAACCCAGCCTGACAGTCATTATAATGACACAACAGACTGAAGTCTAAACACAGAATGCAGCATCAGTTTTTGTTATTTATTAGTAGCAAAAGAGAAGCCAGAAACATAACCCTGTTAAATCCGCTTTCAGCAACCTCATTTCTGATATTTACTCTCAATGCATATTCAGTGTTGACAAGCCCATTTTTTCATCCCTAAGTTGAATGATTAGTATTTATGGAAATTAACACATAAGATACACAGTTTTTTTGACGTGACATCGTCTGTCAGGAGATTACATCATTCAGTGCAATTAGAGTGGTGACAGAGACAGATGGTAAATGATCATACCAAAGTATTATTACAGTTTCTTTTTAGTACTACCACATATTAAAGGGTAAGACGCATTAACTTAAAAAAATCTTTGGAAATAACAACAATGAAATAACAGTTATATGGAGATCACCCTCAGTCTGTTTTTCTTATTACCAGGAAAAAAATACTTCAACTAAAACAGTCACCAAAACGATGAAACTAGAGGAGAGGAGATTCGAGGAGACTCGAGAAGACTTGAGGATACTCAAGGAAAGGAGACTCGATGAGAGGAGACTCAAGGAGAGGAGACTCAAGGAGACTCAAGGAGACTCAAGGAGAGTAGAGGAGACTCAAGGAGACTCAAGGAGAGTAGAGGAGAGGAGACTCAAGGAGACTCAAGGAGACTCAAGGAGACTCAAGGAGACGCAAGGAGACAAGGAGACTCAAGGAGAGGAGACTCGAGGAGAGGAGACTCGAGGAGAGGAGACTCGAGGAGAGGAGAGGAGACTCGAGGAGAGGAGACTCGAGGAGAGGAGACTCGAGGAGAGGAGACTCGAGGAGACTCGAGGAGAGGAGACTCGAGGAGAGGAGACTCGAGGAGAGGAGACTTGAGGAGACTCGAGGAGAGGAGACTCAAGGAGACTCGAGGAGAGGAGACTCGAGGAGACTCGAGGAGAGGAGAGGAGACTCGAGGAGACTCGAGGAGAGGAGAGGAGACTCGAGGAGACTCGAGGAGAGGAGAGGAGACTCGAGGAGAGGAGACTCGAGGAGACTCGAGGAGACTCGAGGAGAGGAGACTCGAGGAGACTCGAGGAGACTCGAGGAGACTCGAGGAGACTCGAGGAGACTCGAGGAGAGGAGAGGAGAGGAGAGGAGAGGAGAGGAGAGGAGAGGAGAGGAGAGGAGAGGAGAGGAGAGGAGAGGAGAGGAGAGGAGAGGAGAGGAGAGGAGAGGAGAGGAGAGGAGAGGAGAGGAGAGGAGAGGAGAGGAGAGGAGAGGAGAGGAGAGGAGAGGAGAGGAGAGGAGAGGAGAGGAGAGGAGAGGAGAGGAGGGGAGAGGAGAGGAGGGGAGAGGAGGGGAGGGGAGGGGAGAGGAGGGGAGGGGAGGGGAGGGGAGGGGAGGGGAGGGGAGGGCAGGGGAGAGGAGGGGAGAGGAGAGGAGGGGAGAGGAGGGGAGGGGAGGGGAGAGGAGGGGAGGGGAGGGGAGGGGAGGGGAGGGGAGGGGAGGGGAGGGGAGGGGAGGGGAAGGGGAGGGGAGGGGAGGGGAGGGGAGGGGAGGGGAGGGAAGGGGAGGGGAGGGGAGGGGAGGGGAGGGAAGGGGAGGGGAGGGGAGGGGAGGGAAGGGGAGGGGAGGGGAAGGGGAGGGGAGGGGAAGGGGAGGGGAGGGGAGGGGAGGGGAGGGGAGGGGAGGGGAGGGGAGGGGAGGGGAGGGGAGGGGAGGGGAGGGGAGGGGAGGGGAGGGGAGGGGAGGGGAGGGGAGGGGAGGGGGGGGAGGGGAGGGGAGGGGAGGGGAGGGGAGGGGAGGGGAGGGGAGGGGAGGGGAGGGGAGGGGAGGGGAGGGGAGGGGAGGGGAGGGGAGGGGAGGGGAGGGGAGGGGAGGGGAGGGGAGGGGAGGGGAGGGGAGGGGAGGGGAGGGGAATGGAGGGAAAAGAACAGGAGGGACACAAAACCTACTCCTAAGCCAGTATTCAATATGAATATATCAAATGACTCTGATACTAGATGGCCCCGTAGCAATAATGGTCTAAGTTATCACTTGCTTGTAATATCTTTAACTTCTCCTTAGTTCCTGTAAGTAATTTTTTGTAATTGTTGCTTTGGTTTGGTTTAGTTTGGTTTGGTTTAAGGGTTAGTGGTTTCAATTCTTAAGTTTTGTCAGGAACATTTTAAAAGCTGGTGATAACATCAGTCACAATAAAAGCCAACTTTTTACATATTTAATCTGAGAAGTAAAAGAACAGATTTAGGAGATTTTCAAATAAGCTAATGATTGTGATAGCATACTGACATATTTTATATAGCAATTAAATGAAGTTTTTACTTTTCTGCACAGATATAACCAGGACAGTTTTGTGTCCTATGAACTCATTTTTAAAAAGATTTTTTTTTTCCATCGAATAGCTGTGAATTAAGCTTATATCATTGTAAAGGAAATCTGCTTAGAATCCAGCATTCATTGCACTAATAGGAAGAATAAAAATAATGGTGAAAAAAAAAATCCCAAAGGAAAACCATAATCAAGCATTAAATTCCATTGTCGTGGGCTTCAATACATGAAAATAGATTTGAAGCACAATTTAGTGTCTTTCTTATGCTCTCTCCCATCTCTTCCTAGCAATTCCAGCATCATTTGGTCTTCTCTAGACTTCTGAGTTTGTTTTGTGTCTGTGTGTGTGTTTTGTTTTGTTTTGTTTCTGAACAATAACAAAGCTTCTTCAGGGAAAGTTGTTTATCATCATCATCATCATCGTCATCAACATCATGAATCATCATCATCATCGTATCATTATAGCTGTTGTTGTTGTTATTATTATTATTATTACTTATGTTCTATTGGATAGAACAATTTCTGTGGGAGGTAAGAAGTCAATAACTATTTCACCTGTGTTTAAAGAAAACAGGTTAAAATATACCTTTCTTAATATTCAGAGACCAAGTGCATAGAGTTACCTCCTTGCTAAAACAGAGTCTTACATTTCTCCTCAGGTTTTACTTGTTGCCAGTAACCAGTTGAATGCTGATTTCTGCTGAATGATGCTTTGGGGAGGAAAAGGTCTCTTGTCACAGACTCTATTTCTGGAATATTTTTTTTAAACAACTATCAACACAAGCAATTGTTTTAAATATAAACTGCTTACTAGATATTGCAGAAAGGCTTCAAGAGCCAGTATGGATGGTATGTTTTCTTTACCAGGCTTTTCAAGTAGCTTAATCATGAGTCCATAACAGTTTCTGAAGAAGTAATTTTAAGACTGGTATGTTTTCTAAATGATGCAGTTATATTTTTTTACGAGGAGTCTTGAATGAGAGCTATGAAGATTCAGGAGACTCTACCAGCATTACTATTTTATTCATTAAAAATGCAGATAAAATTTGAAGTACATTTTTTAAATGGCCATATGGAAGAATCCAAATGAAAATTTCTTGATTCAGCCTTACGACAGCTGTACCTAACAGCAGGCCTTCCATGTCCCTGCTGACTTGTCCTGTTTAAGACAAAGTCAGAAATACTGGAAGAAAAATCTATACACGTGTATGTACAGTTATGGAACGCTTTTGTTGAAACTTTTATTTGAACCTTGTAACTCAGGGAAGACAAACACAGGAAAGGAGAAATGACAAAGTGTTACTAGTGCAGTGCTATGCCAGAAATCATGAATGGCAATAACACTGTCAAAAGGACCTGAAGAATGAACATGGAAAAATTATAGAATCATAGAATCATGAAATGGCTTTGGTTGGAAGAGACCTTAAAGATTCCCTAGTTCCAAACCCCTGCCATGGGCAGGGATGTCACCCATTAGATCAGGTTGCCCAGGGCCTCATTCAACATGGTCTTGAACACCTCCAGAGATGGACATCCACTGCTTCTCTGGGCAACTTGTTCCAGTACCTCACCATTCTCTGAGTGAAGAACTTCCTTTCAGAGGAAGAAGATGGAGAAAAACAACCTGGAAGAACAGAGAATTTCAGGGTAAAAATGTTTAATTGCTGAAGACAATTGTTGTTGTTGTTATTATTATAGTTATTGTTGTTATTATTAAAAACAGGTATCTTATTTAATCATTGCATTTTGTGTCATCATGCACTCTAGTCTGGTCATAGATCATAACCAGACTGGAACTCTGCAAGTTAGTCTGATAACAGGTTTTAATTAGTATTTCCCCAGCCTATAGGTATCTACATTTCTTGGTATCGGACTGATGTTAATTTTAAGAAAACGTACTTTCTTTGTTAATAAAAATTAAATTAAATTAATTTTAAAAAAAAAAAGACCAATAAGACTCTTTGTTCAGCTTAATAGCTGAACTAAGTATTGATATATGTATATATTTATATTAGTTTAATTTACCTCTTCATTCTCCATTTCTATAGCAACATTAAACATTCAATTTTTTAATGACAGAAAAATTACACCTTTCTGCTTTATCACCACCTATACATTTTTTATGTTTTAGCACAGAATTCTGCACTCCTGAATTCAGTAAAATATTCAGAAACACCACATGAAACACGTGAGTCCTATGACTGGTCCATAAATTTTCTAGCAGTTGTAGTTATGTTTGATTTCCAGGCCTATAACTGTTCCTCTGAGCACAGAGGAAGCACATGAAGGATCAACCTTGTTTTTACACTTCTCTGCACTATGTACAACCTTTTCTTACAAACTGTTATTATAAAGTGAACCTTTCCCCTGGATACAGAAGATCAGGGTTTTATATTAGAAGTACTTGCTGTCTGTGTGACTGTGCCTTCTGCAGAGTCCCTGGCACTAGAAAAATAGTGGACTTCTGCTTTTGTCTTACTTCTACTGTTAGATTTTTACTGTTTCTTTTTGTCTGGGCTCTGTTCTATACTCAGAAATATGGACAAGATTGTTCTGGAAGTTATTGAAAAACACATAAAGGACAACAAAGTCATTGGTCAGAGCCAACAAGGGGTTCACTAGGGGAAGGTCACGTCTAATAAACTTATTTCCTTCTATGAAAAGATCAACCAGCTACTTAATCAGAGGAAGCCAGTCAATGTAATCTTTCTGGATTTCAGTAAAGCTTTTGATACTGTTTCTCACAGTATCCTTCTGGACAGAATGACCAGAATACATTTAGATGAAAGCATAATAAGATGGTGAAAAATTGGTTGATGCAACAGTCCCAGAGGGTTCTTGTAAATGGAGTTACACCAGGCTGATGACCCATCACTAGTGGGGTTCCCCAGGGCTCCATTTTAGGACCTGTCCTCTTCAATGTTTTCATAAACAGTATGGATGAAGGACTTCAAGGTTTTATAACATGTTCGCAGACGATACCAAATTGGGTGGAGCTGCTGACTCCATCAAGTATGATGAGGCCTTGCAGACAGATCAGGACAAATTAGAGCTGGGCAATCACCAAAACCATGAAGTTTAACAAGAGCAAGTGATGAATTCTGCACCTGGGAAGGGGAAACCCTGGTAATATGTATACAGACTGGGAGACAAGATGCTGGAGAGCAAGCCCACAGAAAGTGATATGGGGGTTTTGATTGAGAGAAAGCTGAACATGAGCCAGCAGCATGCCTTGGTGGCCAGGAGGGCCAACCATACCCTGGGGTGCATCAAGAACACCACTGCTAGCTGGTAAAAGGAAGGGAATGTCCCACTTCACTTTGCACTGGTGCAACCTGACCGTGAGTACTGTGAGCAGTTTTAGGCACCACAGTATAAGAAAGGTATAAAGCTGTTATAGAGTGTCCAAAGGAGGGCAACGAAGATGGTAAACGGTCTAGAGGAGAAGATGTATGAGGAGTTGCTGAAGTCACTTGGATTGTACAGCCTGAAGAATAGGAGACTGTGGGGAGATTTCACCATGGCCTACAGCTTCCTGACGAGGGGGAGTGGTGGAGCAGGCACTGATCTCTTCTCTCTGCTGACCAGTGATAGGACGCAAGGGAATAGAATCATAGAATCATAGAATCATAGGATCATAGGATCATAGAATCATAGAACAGAAACATAGAATGGACCTTAAAGATCATCTAGTTTCAACCCCCCTGCTCTGGGCAGCGTGGCCAACCACTACAGCAGGCTGCCCAAAGCCGCATCCAGCCTGGCCTTGAATGCCTCCAGGGCATGGGGCATCCACAACCTCTCTGGGCAACCTGTTTCAGTGCCTCACCACCCTCTGAATGAACAACTTTCTCCTAATATCTAACCTAAATTTCTTCTGTATTAGTTTAAAACCATTAAAATCATAGAATCATAGAATCATTAAGGTTGAAAAAGACCTCCAAGATCATCTGGTCCAACCATTCCCTTACTACCAATGTCACCCACTAAACCATGTCCCTAGGTGCCATGTCCAACCTTTCCTTAAACACCCCCAGGGAAGGAGACTCCACCACTTCCCTGGGCAACCCGTTCCAATGCCTGACTACACTTTCTGAGAAGAAATGTCTCCTAATTTCCAACCTAGGCCTCCCCTGGAGGAACTTGAGGCCATTCCCACTAGTCTTATCATTGGTTATCTATGAGAAGAGGCCAACCCCAGTTCCCACCACTTCCTTTCATGTAGTTGTAGAGAGCAATAAGGTCTCTCTCCCCTGAGCCTCTTCTTCTCCAGACTAAACAACCCCAGTTCCCTAGGCGCTCCTGACAAAAATTGTGTTCCAGACCCTTCAACAGCTTTGGAGCCCTTCTCTGGACACACTCCAGGGCCTCAATGTCCTTCTTGTACTGAGGGACCCAAAACTGAACACAGTACTTGAAGTGCAGGCTCTTCAGAGCAGAATACAAGGGGGTGATCACCTCCCTTGTCCTGCTGGCTATACCATTCCTGATAAAAGCCAGGATGACGTTGACCTTCTCAGTCACCTGGGCATACTGCTGGCTCATGTTCAGGTGAACATCAATCAGCATCCCCAGATCCATTTCCTCTGCGTAGCTTTCCAGCCACTCTGCCCCAAGCCTGTAGCGTTGCATGGGGTTGTTGTGGCCAAAGTGCAAGACCCAGCACTTAACCGTGTTGAACCTCATCCCATTGGCCTTTGCCCATTGATCCAACCAGTCCAGGTCTTCTGCAAGGCCTTCCTACTCTTTGACAGATTGACACTTCACCCCAGCTTGGTGTCATCTACAAACTTACTAAGGGTGCACTCAACTTCCTCGTCCAAAATTACCAGTGAAGATATTAAAGTGGATGGGCCCAGAACCAACCCCTGGGGAAAACCACTGATGACTAGCTGCCAACCAGATTTCACTCCATTCCCCAGTACTCTCTGGGATGGCCATCCAGCCAGTTTTTAACCCAGAAAAGAGTGTGCATGTTCAAGCCATGGACTGCCAGCTTCTTCAGGAGAATGCTATGGGAGACCATGTTAAAGGCTTTGCTGAAGTCTAGGTAGACTACATCAACAGACTTTCCCTCATCCACCGGGTGGCTCACCTTGTCATAGTAGGAGATGAGGTTGGTCAGGCAGGACTTGCCTTTCATGAACCCATGCTGGCTGGGCCTGATCCCCTGGTTGACTTGAACATGTTGTGTGATCGCCTTCAAGATGACCTGTTCCATCAGCTTTCGTGGCACCGAGGTCAGGCTGACAGGCATGTAGTTCCTTGCATCCTCCTTACGACCTTCTTATAGGTGGGTGTCACGTTAGTGAGACTCCAGTCATCTGGGACCACTGTAGTTGACTCTGACCACTGATAGATGATGGGAAGAGGCTCAGCAATCATGTCTGCCAGCTCCCTCAACACCATCGGGTGGATTCCCTCTGGTCCCATGAACTTCTGATAGTGCAGGTGGAGCAGCAAGTCTTTAACTGTTTCCACCTGAACTGTGGGGGTTTTCTTTTGCTCCCCATCCCAGACCTCCACGTCGGAAGGCTGAGTACCCTGAGGATAAGTGGTCTGGCTAGTAAAGACAGTTGCAAAGAAAACATTAAGAACCTCAGCCTTTTCCTTATCTTCAGTAGTCATGTTCCCTCCTGCATTCAGTAAAGGATGGAGATTCTCTTTGACCTTCTTGCCATTAATTTATTTACAAAAACATTTTTTGTTATCCTTAACCACAGTGACTAGGTTGAGCTCATACTAGGGTTTACCCTTCCTGATTTTTTCTCTGCATACGGTGACAACTTCCTCGTACTCTCCCTGAGTTTACTGTCCCTTCTTCCATTGGACATAAACTCTGTTTTTCTCCTGAATCTGCGAGAGGGGCAGTTCAGGCTGGTTATATGGTAAAGGTTCTTCACCAGGAGGGTGACTGGGCACTGGAACTGGCTCCCCAGGGTAGTGATCATGACACCGAGCCTGCCAGAGTTCAAGAAGCATTTGGACAACACTCTCAGATGCATGGTCTGATTCTTTGTGTGGTCCTTTAGGTACCAAGGAGTTGGACTCGATGATCCTTGTGGGTCCTTTTCAACTCAGATATTCTATGCTTCCATGATTCTATGATTGGTTGTTTAGCCTGGAGAAAGGAAGACTCAGGAAAGACCTTATAGCACTCTACAAATACCTTGAAGAAGTCTATAGCAAGGTGGGGATCAGTCTCTTCTGCCAAGCACAAAGTGATAAGATGAGAAAAAGGCCTTAAATTGTTCCAAGGGAGGCTTAGGTTGGATATTAGGAAAAAACTGTTCATTGAAAAGGTTGTAAGATATTGGTATATGTTGCCCCGGGAAGTAGTCGAATGACTATCTGTGGAGGTCTTCAAAAAACATGTAGATGTAATGTTTAGTGGCATGGTTAACTGGTGGACTTGGCAGTGCTAGGTTAAAGGTTGGACTAGATGATCTTAGAGATCTTTTCCAATCTAAATGATTCTATGATTCTATATCATAGAGCAGTTATGTCCACAGTACTGTTCTGACCTGTTCTGGTGTTCTCACCAGTGTTCAGTACTGTTCTGACCTGTTCTGGTGTTCTACTGTTATCACAGTACTGGTGACCTGTTCTATAGCCACATTTGGCTATCATTGCATTGCAGTATTGCTAACCTGAATTTTGTTTATTTAACAATTAAAATAACATTTTTATTTATTTATTTTTTACTTATGTGAAATATATATATTTTTTGCAAGCAATTAAATTTTAAATTAGGAAGCAGTTTTCAACTGGCAATATTACAACATTTCAGAACCTCTATCTGGAAACTGGTACAGTTCTGATGAAGCTGTGTTTTTCTGATCAAAAATATTGTCAAAAGAATTCTTTACTAATACAACTATAAAATTCACCTCAGGCCTGGTCTTTTTCTGTTCTGATTTCAGATTTCTCTTGATCTTACAAATGATGGAATGTTTTATGTTCCACTTTATGGAACATAAAAGGAACAAGAATACAAGATAGTTCTGTTCTTGCAGAGATTATGCAGTCTAATGATTTGAATGAAGGCTAAAAAGAGGCTAGAAATGATCTCCATTCCTAGTAGAGAAAATTCAACATGAAGAAAATGAAAGCTATGTAATGTATTATTGTTTACTGACTTATAGCAGAGATTAGGTGTACTGTTTTAAATTTTAAAGAAATGACTTAACATACCCCGTTCATTTACTTAACTCATTATATTACCATGAATTAATTTGAGTAGCATCTACTAGGACTGTATATTAGCCATCTCTTGAAAACCTGTACTTATCAGTATTTATTAGAAGTAAGCTGTCACAAAGTTTTCATGCTTTCATAAAAGAAATATTTTTCTATAGGAAAGTCTGATAGAATAATTTTTCAGTCTTCTTTAAAAGCTGCTTTAAGCATTATAGCAACAAACTTTTTAAATGGTGTTTCATTCATGTGAAAATGTTTTCAATTTATAATCATTAATGACTTTGTATTTCATTGAATTTTTATTCAGTTTAGCCAAGAGCATGATAAACTTTAAATATTGAGTCTGATTGTCAATCAGAATCAAATGGTTTGAAATAGCCTGCTGCATACCTATTATCTTTTCGCGTCAAGTCATCCAAATTTTGTCAAACTACCTCAAAAAAACTGGCCAAGCACATCAGTTAATAAGTATGATAAGCATTCACTTTTTTCACTACACATAGCTGAATACATAATCCTGTTATCTCCATATGTTTTTATTTGCATTAGCTCTGAAATTAGATTTTCAGTTCTGTAGGGCAGTTTTCATACCTTTTCAATTGAACAATTCATACTGTGTCAACAGAAAGGTCTGTCTAACACAATGCACATTAAAGTGCAACTCCCTGAAAGGAAAAAGAGAAATAAAAAAAAAAAAAGAAAGAAAAAAAAAAAGACATAATAAAAAGCTACTTTTTCAATCCTGATTTTAGGCCAATTAATGTTGGCGTTAAAACCCAGATATAATATCATTAAATAACTCAAAACAGAATATCTTTGTTGATTTCACTAATTTTTATCTTAATTTTACCTATTTCTTCACATCAATATGTTTAAATTCCGTGAGGTCATGCAGACATACTGAAAATAAAAAATGAAGTTTTATTATCTTGAACAGTCACCAGGTTACGCATAGCAATGAAAAGCATTTTCTCTAAAAAAAAATGAAAAATAGATAAATCAAAATGTTTGTAACAAGAATAGTTGTTAAAGTCATAGGCTTAGTATATTTTGCAGAGAATAGGAGTTTGGATATAGTTATGCAGCAAAAGATACAGGTGAAAGCTCTCTGAATTGTTTTTAAATTGTACCCATAACCTGGATCAACACAAAAATACAGGGGATAAATGGGCACCTGCTTCCTGTTTCCTTTGTTTACACTGCAAAAATGAGGAAACAAAACTGTAGAGAAATGTGACTAAAAATAACTTTATAAAGAGAAAAAATATTAACCCTCCTTACATTAGAGAGGAAAGTTATCAGAAGTAAAAGAGCTAATATGTTAAAAGATCATCTGAGGCAATATTATCCAATTAGAGAATTCATGAATAATAAATGTTCTATTATTAATATAAATGTACAACTTCTCAGATCAAATTAGGTATGGGATTTGGAGACTTTTTTCCTCTGAAATATGAAGAGCCTAAGAGCTCGGTGATTGGTTTTTTTTTTTTCTGATTGTGTTCAATGTAAAATGCTTTAAAAAATATTTTAGTTATCACAAATATTGTTTTCTGTATAAAATATTAAGGAGGGTTTAATATAAAACATATTCATTTTTAAATAAAATGTTACTAGTTAACATATGATCCAGAAAGCTTAAAGTCACAAAAACATTGTTTACAATTTAAAGTGCTAGAGCAGTAAAGCCAATGAACATATCTCTGCAGACAATGTCCTCACCAGTAATTTATCACTCACTGTATTTCCCACTTTTATGAAATGAGGACCATAAGCAAAACCAATACAGCAAATGCTAAGCATTTCTAGCTTTCACCATAATAAAACACACTGATGGCAGCAAGCATATTCCAACTTAACTTCCTTCCAGAATGGAAATGATTATCTGGGTGTTGTTGCATTCTAATTTTTATGTAGTGTTCCCACTCTGTTGTTATTTTATTATTATTTCAGAATGTTCAAGTCATGTCTTTGCAGTACAGTATTTTCTGTTGTTTTCAGAGTTATAAAACTGCTTACTTCTTATATGTATTAGAAAGTGACATTACTTTAAAATAAATGCATATATATTTTTAATATTTTCATTTAATTTATTTCTGTTTGCATAGTATAGGAAATATGCTTTCAGTATAATAAGTGTTTCAAACAGCATGTTAAAATAAGCACATCCATGGGGCAATGTGCTTCTAAGTTCTTTGTGGGATTTTGAATTAATATATTCAAATATATATTCAAAATATTATATTCAAAATATATATTCAAAAAATTAAAATGTTGAGCTCTAATTTCATCCTGAAAAGAGTAAAACAGTGTACCAGAACTTCAGAAATCAGATCATAAAATGATTTTGATCAAAATATTACCTTAGAATATATGTGTTACTATGGATACCTGGTTACTAAGGTTACAATCAGACCTGTAAAATAATATAAGGTCACGGCATAATTGATAACTCAGAATCACAGTAAGAATATACATTTCTTAGGTTTGAACAATGATTTTCCTTCTCAATGATTCTCCTTCACTTCAGCTTTTCTATTATCCATTTTATGATAGTTACTCTAGATTTTTTAAAATAGTGACTTTAGCACTTAATTATGTTATCTAAAACTCCCATTTGTTCTAATGAATTCAACCTTTAAAGTTAATTGTACAATCAGAATTGTAGTTTCTTGATGTACTTTGGGCTGTAAAGAAAATCTTTGAGATGAAAAACCCAAGAGAGTCAAGCTAAATTAGAAAACTCAAACACAAAGACTACTTTGGTCCACCACTTAATTTCCTTCTGAAAAATTCCTTCTCCAACCTCTTAATTTAAGAATAAATAAATAAATAAACAACAACAACAACAAAACAACAACAACAACAACAGCAACGATAATAATAATAATAATAATAATAATAATAATAATAATAATAACAACAACAAAGTTCAGGTGCTTATTTTAAAGTTTGTTAAGTACTACATGTTACCAAGCCCAGAAGCCAATAATATTATAGGCCCATTTTACCCCACACAGTTAGTAATCACTTCATAGTACAGGAAGATTTTTTCAATCGTTTTTTAGGAATAATAACTATGTTTCTGTACATCCATTTCCCATTTGTAAAACACAATCTAACATCTCCCTTCAACTATGTGGTGAAAAAGTGCTAGGTTGTGTTATCAGGAAGACTTAAAAATACAATCAGTTAATACACAAATTAAACTGTCAGAATAGCCTGTGATCTGCATACACTGCATCCTCAGTCATTGAACAATCTTGATAGGACAAGGAAGAAATAATGAAGAAGAAGAAGAAGAAGAAGAAGAAGACGAAGAACAAGAACAAGAACAAGAACAAGAACAAGAACAAGACTTTAAATATGTCTGAAATATGGACAAATCTGATAAAATAGATGTATGCAGGATAATAAGTAAGATATCACACAGATTAGTGAGGTGGATTGGTGTAATCAATTTTCTTTAAAAAGCTTGCTTAATACCTTTTAGACTGTATGTCCCTCCATTATAATCCTGCCTTTTTCAGTCAACATAACTGTACAGTAATGCCTGAGGGAAGAAGAAAGAGAATTGAAGTAATCAAATTTGGACCATCAGTGTTATTTAAATGATAAAACCCCTTGTGCCACCACATCTTTCACTTTCTGTCATTTAACCTTGCATTGGGTTTTCTATTTTTCCTCTTAATATGATGATAGTGTACGAGAAATGGAACGCCAAGTTGCAGGCAAATTAATAGATATTTTTATGAGTTTTTTTTTTTTTTAATGTATATACTTCTTTCAGTGGTGTCCTAATTAAACTGTGGAATCAATAAATGGGGGGAAAAAATCATAGTAGGACAAAGAATTTTAGACATTAGTTCCGACCCAGAAGGGACAATAAAATTTCCAAAAGATCATTATAAATGGCTTGTAATATCAGTAGAATTAGACAAAAATGTATGGGCTAAGGTCCATGTCAGATCAGGAAAAGATATCCAGTTAAGTTTTAGTTTGTGCCAACAACATATTAGGGGAGGGGGGGGGGGTTTATTCCCCACTTCTGTTTTTTCGACCTCGTGGTCAACATTCTAATCCCCACAAAAGAGAATCACTGTTATGGTAATAGTCTGTAAAAATAAAAAGTAATGCTGATCATAAATAAGACACTAATTTATTAATTAGTGAAGAGCCAAGTGCTTTGACACTCCTGATTAAATCAAAGCTTATGTTTTGGACTTTGGCAAATGCAACATTCTTTTATACCAAGCCTAGATTAATGAGATTTAACAAACATTACTTACAGAAGTAGTTTGCAGTGCTCTTCAAAATATTATCATTAGCAAAGTATAAACCTCTAAAATTTTCAATATATCCCAGTGATGTTGGGATAATGTGACCTACTTCCTGTTTATCAGACACTGTTATGATACTAAACGTGCCCTTAAGCATAAGTAAATTCTAAACATCTAACATTTACTAAGAAATATCCTTGCAGCAATGATTTCAAATGCAAAATACTTCCATTTTAAAATAATCATAACCATACAAACATATGCAAATTCAAAGCCAAACACAAAACACAAGTAAAAATTGTATAATCAAAATAGGGAATAAAAGTATTTTACCTGACACTAAAAGAAAGACAGTACAAATTGTATGACAAGGGCTGAAGTAATGTTGAAGATTTCTACACTCACATTTTCGTAAGACCAATAACAACAGTGGACTCTAGAGCACATATTTTAACTGCCCCAGGGTATTATCTGCATGACTTTTAAGTAAATATTCATTAGTATGAAACATCTTAAAATTTAATCTAAACTGAGAGCAATAGTATAGGATCTGTAGTTTAAGATCTAGCAATCCAGTGCCTTACCTTCTCTATAGACATTTTTCTCTTGAGAATTGAAAGGCTATTATTTCGTAACAGTAAATATATACAAATATATATATATATACATATGCAGAGTGAGGCAATACAAAATATAGTCAACAATATTGTAAGATAAATATCTTGATACAGGACAGTAATGAAAGCTTCCAAAGATCACACACAAAGAAATAAATAAATCAATGTTAAAACTAGTGCAGGTAAATTAAATGGATACCAAATTTCTACTTTTCAGGTTACAAATCCTCAGCAGTGAAAGAAAATAAGAGAAAAATGTAGCATTGTTACAGACGAGTATCAATAATTAATAAAATAAGTGCATAACATTAAACACAACTAGATCTATTTATTCCAACAATATAACGTACATCCATGAATTTAAACTATATTGAAGTGAGGCACTAATATTTGCCTTGTATAAAAGTAGGCTGGATTGGAACTTTATCCTTTAAAGTATTTTTAGGATACACCTGGAAAAATCAGAGTCAGAAACATTTTATGTTATTTCTTTCTTTTCTTACAGTTGTCTAATAATTAGTGATGTAGGTATTATCTGGTCATAGCAGGTTATCTACACACAAGAGAGGGTTAAAGACTGGTTAAGAGCACATTTACTTTGTGTATTCCAATTAAAATGAAAGTCAGATTGAAATAACTAAGCATCTGGTTCAAATTTGCAAAGTCAAACATTGACAGTCTTCAAATGTATGAAGACATGCAGAGCAACTTTAATCTTCTCTTAAGCATGTGCACATTAATCTTCATTTATATGTTTAATATATAAATATATCTGTAGTATATTTATTAAATACATTTATTATGAATCTTCATTTCTATATTAATCTTCATATATATGTTATTCAGCAATCAAACTGACCTAAAAAAGCAAAACAAAACAACAACAAAAAAACTTTGAAGAGAGCAACAGGTTTGAGAATCATAGAATCATAGAATGGTTTGAGCTGGAAGGGACCTTAAAGATGATCTAATTCCAAACCCACTGCCATGGACCCCTGCCTTCCATTAGACCAGGTTGCCCAAAGCCCCATCCAACATGGTTTTGAACACTTCCAGTGATGGGGCATCCACAAATTCCCTGGAATATTCCTTCCTTCTTGATGACTGCGGATGCCCAGAGTCATGACAGTGAGTATACCAAGACCAACAGGAATCATATTTATATTGCGATCCATTGTGTTGTATTGGGGGTTCAGTAAGTTGCTGCATTATTCTGCTGAATCAAAATTGTAATGGGAACTACAAATAAGTTAATTTGATATCAAACATTGTACCAAATTAGAACTATTTGGGGATTATATCAGAAATATTAATGTATGGATAAACTGCAAGACCAATGGTTCAATCCCAGTGCAGGTTATTAGCTTAATTCATTAGGAAAAGTACTCTATTTAATTCCCATCAATCTCACCAAAACATTGATATGACTCATGCTGGCAGAGGTGGTCACTAAGCAGCTTTCACCAGGACTTCATCATCATCAAGACAGCAAGGAGGATTATCCATGAATGATCTCAGTGTCAGCTTTAGTTTTCTCTATTAGGTTGCATACAAAAGTGTTGATGTTCTCCTCTCTCCTTGAACTGACCAATGTAAAGTATTATCCGTAAGAGGGTGGGGATTCTTCAGCTTCTTGCATCTCCTTCATGTGCTATGCAAAAGTACTACTCAGACATCTGTTAAACAATCACAGGCTTAATGACCTGTAATCTTTTTCCAGTTGTACATTACCACAGGTCAACAACCTAAAAAAACAGTGGAAATATCTTTCATACATGAATTTCCTTCAGTCCCTCAGCACACAAACAAAATCACATTACATATTCAAGCAGCCTTGGTTTGAAAAATGTTTTCAAATTTCAAGATACTGTTGAGTATTTTAATGACTTTGATAGTTTAAACTGCTTTTACAACAGTGTGATGACTATAGAACAAAAAGTAATTTCATTATCTTTTATCATGTTATTTATCCACATAGTAACATTTTGCTTTCAATAATTTCCAGTTTACGTATCTAAGCCACAATAGTCACACAAATAGACAGAAAACTTTATTTTTGTTAACCTCCTTAGAAACCTTGTTACTTCTGTAATGATATGGATGAAAATAGTACTCTTTCTCACCCAATCAAATATGGAGTGATTCTTTCTCATAAAAGAGATATGATAGCCTTTAAAAATGATGAGAGCTTCTTACAAAACAGCTGTTGAAAATAAATAAATAAATAAAAAGTGTTGAACTGTTTCATCGCAGCAATGTCAGTTTTACATTGATTCTTTTTATCCTCATTTTGCTTAGTGGTAATTTCAGATAATTTTTTTTAGGGGGAAAACAAACAGACAAACAAACAAACAAAAAAAATCTGAATTTAGAAATAGCAGGCAGTTTATATCAGTAGGAAATATGATACCTAATATTACAACCCATTTTATTCTTTAACCCTCAGGTACAAATCTTGATTTAATGTTAACTTTAAGAACATATTTTGCATAGTGCTTGGCAGACAGAATACAAATGCCAATACCAGTGGCATCAAAAGGGTAAGCATCATTAAGTTATGCCTGTTTATTAAAATAGTACATTCTGCAAGATTTTTTTGTTTGTTTGTTTCTTTGCTACCAAAATTTAAAACAAGCATAAAAATATATGTATATATTTATGTCTGTTTCTAGTTAGAGTGTTTTTAGTTTCACAGCATTTAAATAATTCAATAATTCTCAGAATTCTTGAGCCACTAGTACTGGAGATGTAAAAAAAAAAAAAAAAAAAGGAAGATATGAATATGAAAACATAAGGCTACAAATAGTAATGCAAGTTATTTCACAAAAGATGATATAATTCTGTTACTTTATTAGATTATATGAAGCTATTTCACTTAAATTATAGAGATCTAAAGTAACATGAATACCACAACAATAGATATTTTACTAATAATGAAAATAAACACAAAACTCACATACTTTGTAAATTTTAATTACATGATTGATTAAGAGATATCTATTTATTTCATTCCTTTTGGCATAATATAGGTAATATGAAAAAAAAAATTTAATGCTAAATGTTCTCTCCTCAGTACATCAAATATTAAATTTAATTCTCAGTAATGAGACATGACTAAAAATGTATCCCGTACAGACTCTGATATAGCGAAGTTCAAGAACGTCCACAGCTAAAACACTTATTTCAAAGTTATTAATGTGTTGGAGCTAAACACATTATTTATGATCTTCTACACAGTGTACTTGTCTGACTGGGAACATCAAAATACTTCCAGGATATAGGGCCCCCAAGAAATTCTTGTATTTTCAACAGTGATCTCAGAAAAAAAAGAC
Source organism: Anser anser (assembly GCF_964211835.1). Lineage (NCBI taxonomy): Eukaryota > Metazoa > Chordata > Aves > Anseriformes > Anatidae > Anser > Anser anser. Next base: position 41,683,078 of record NC_139723.1, read on the forward strand.
GTGAAATATTTCCAATAAAACACACATTCATCTGCTAAAATGTCTTAGCATAGCATGAATACGTAGTATGTTAAATACATTCTACTCCTTTCTGTCTTCGGGTAGTCATTGTACTAGTCATTTACTAGCATGTACTAATATGTGTATTTATATGCACTTAATCCACTTTATTTTTACCCGTGTCCTTATAAATAGTTACTTAATAGCTCTTATATTTCTAAATAAAAACACTTAAAATATTTACGAGCAGGTAAAAACTTAAAATGAAATATTTTAGGATGCTTGGGTACATACAATTAGTTTGTAACTTTCAGCCTTAAAAAAATACACTGTCCTAGAAGATTTGACTAAGATAAATAACAAAAAAGGCATTCTAGCATTTCCCAGGTTTCCAGTAATAGTGAAGGGGAGACTAACAAATTTATCATCTATCATGGACAATATCATAAAACTTTCATCAGTTATATACTGAACCTGGATGTATGAGTGTATCTCTATCAAATTCAAGTCTAAATGTATAGAAGAAAATATTCTTACTAATTTTCATTCTGGAGTAGTTTAAAGTGCCCATTACTTTTAAAGAGAACAAGTAAAAAGATTGATATCTTCGACAAATGTGATAAAATATCACCTCGATGTGGATCTCTCGAGGTCATCTGGTCCAGTCTGCCATTAGCTGGGTTGCTCAGGATCTTCTTTGGTCAAACTTTGAGTATGCAAAGTATGGCACGTTAACTAATGTTCTTCATTTGCTAATACTAATGCTCAGTATACGTTGTTACAGTAAGCTAAATTAACAGCATTAAGTTACTGTGATATACATTTGTATCACAACTTTGTTGGGATGTTAATAATCCTTAAAACACTCAATAAAATGGAGACAATCCTCCCAAATTTAAAAATTCCAACAATATTTTATATGAAACAGAAAAACATCTTGTGTTTCTGCAAAGTGTAGCAAGGTAGGGATTGGTCTATTCTCCCACGTGCCTGGTGACAGGATGAGGGGGAATGGGCTAAAGTTGTGCCAGGGGAGGTTTGGGTTGGATATTAGGAAAAACTTCTTTACCAAAAGGGTTGTTAGGCATTGGAATGGGCTGCCCAGGGAAGTGGTTGAGTCACCATCCCTGGAGGTCTTTAAAAGACATTTAGATGTTGAGCTTAGTGATATGGTTTAGTGGAGGACTTGTTAGTGTTAGGTCAGAGGTTGGACTAGGTGATCTTGGAGGTCTCTTCCAAACTAGACGATTCTGTGATTCTGTGACAGTCTTTTGGTTCCAGAAATCAAAAGCTTTCTTCTCATTAAAATGTCCATCAGTCACAGGTTCCATCTTTTATTTTCCACTTTGCTTTCTGGGTGAACATATGACTGACAATGTAAGTCAGTCTCTTTTTCTTAAATCTTGTCCCTATTTTCATTCATTCCTGACCTGCCTTTCAGAACTATAATATCTACTGCCTAGATACTCTTATATGAATTTGCAGCTATAGGGAACTTTTACAATAACCAACAATCTGCCTGAAGCAAAACCTGCTCCTCTATTTAACAGGTAATGTGATCGATCTAATGTAATAACATAGAGAAATGCCATGGTGTCCTGTATAAATGTACTGGGCAAATAAATACTTATATATTTTATTCTTTGCTCTCACATTTTTTTCCTTGGATAAGTGATTTGACCTGTCTGTTTGCATATCCTCATCTTTTGATCAATTATATTCACACTTAATTGGGGCACTTGAGTTTACAGCTTTTTATGTTTTCTCAAGAGCTGTTACAGACATTCAAAAATACCAGAAAACATATCCTACTTATGACTAATAGTCATATGCATTCAAGACATGTTTCTAAATGACTTTAACTCTCCATATAATCAAGTATAAATAGAAATTTTCCAGTTTTCTTGTAGCAAAAGAACAAGCACTTAGGGTTACTTCAATTTTTCCAAATCTGCATTAGAATTTCAGAGTGTCTCATGTTTTCTGTTTAACACTAATGCTTTAGTTATAAAAAAAGACAATTAAAAATAAATATATAACTCTGTACATTAATCTGTCTTACAAATCTTACATGAAGCAATCCTAGTACTTGGGTTAGAGTACCTCCAGTAGCTTAAATACCTACAAATGAACTCAATGATATTTGAAGGGAATCACAGAAGCAAAACAAAAGTAATAGAATTGCTATTTATCTCTGGAATATTTTGACACTCAACCTCAAATAATTTGCAAATTCACTTTACTTTGTTTAATTCTAAGCTCTGGGGAAAAAAATAATAATAAAAAATAAAATAAAATTAAGAATTGTGGAGTTTTTAATCACAATAGAAAAATATCTAAATTTTAACTGTAAAAATAGTAATGAATGTTCTATACACTTCCACAAATTTGTAAGTACATAAACTATGCAATGCCTTTAGAGCATAATTTCCAGCAAGATAAAGCCCCTTCAGATCATTAAAAAATAAAAAAATAAAAAAATAAAAAAATAAAATAAATAAAAAAATAAAAAAAAATAAAAAAAAGAAAGATCAATAACAGTGAGTAACACAAAACAATGAGTTCATATTATTACAAATTCTAGAGTGAAAAAGTTGATGTTTTTACAAAGAACTTTGAAACGAGAAGCATTTTGTATACAAGCTATGAAATTTCCAAATTGGTGACACTAAATTATAACATTATCACTGAGTATTTCTGTTTGCATAACAAATCTATCCATCCATCTGCTGTTGGGACAATTTGAAATTTAATCAAAAAGGACCACAATAATAAATTTTAGGTAACGAATCCCCAGAATGAATGTGGTGTCCTATATGTCTATATTGAGTATACACACAGGTAGCTATATCCCCATTGTTTAGTCATGGCTTCTGCTGACTCTTAACAGAACGCATGAATAAATATTTTGAACAGAAGAATATTGGTTGAAATATTTGAAGCACTGATTGCATTGCAGCTTAAATATTTTGAATGTAGAAATATTTGTATAAAATTGGATCTTTTGACTCTTACGTGATCAGGATTTTAGAATAGTTTTCCATGTATTTATAGGACATATTTATTAAAAGAAATGTGTTACCTAATCAACCATTTATTTACATTTTCACTGAAGGACAGTGCAGAGTTAAAGTACACACAGACTCTTACAATCAGTTTCCATAAATATGCAGTGGCTGCTAACATGACAGACAAAACTCTTTAAAGGAAATGTTCCACACATACCATTATTATTATTATTATTATGCACGAGAATCCTTTAAACACCAACTTAGCAAACAATTTTGAATAGATTTAATATTAATACTAATTATTAATCATCGATAATATATTATTATTAAATTTGATATTAATTATTACCATTAATAATTAGTAATTTGGTATTTAAAAGTCAATTTAACACTATTTGTTCATCAAGAACAATCTGAGAAAGCACTGCTATTGAAGAAACTCCTTGCCTTTAAATAAGAACATTTCTTTGCAAATCAGTCCTGTTTTCCTGTTCTATTTCTTACTTTCACTTTGTAGTTTTGTGGAATAGATTTCTATTTTTGTCTTCCATATGAATAAATAAATAAATAAATAGTAAAATATAATAATAATAATAATAATAATAATAATAATAATAATAAATATAACAATATTTTTCTCCTTTCTCAATTAGGTAGATCTGGCTAGAGCATCATTTTGATTTTAGGGGTTAATTTCAAAAGTACTGCCTTAATCTAAAGATTAAAGTATTACCAGTCTTTTTGTAGATTTTGTATTTTTTCCACTAAACAAAGTAGATTTGGTGCTATCCGCACATCTACTACACGGAGAAAACAAAAGATATTAGAAAAAAAAGAATGGTGGTCAGACTAGAGTACTGCAGATATTTTAGCATCATATCCTGGAGAAATGGTTTTCTTATGAACATGCTCTTTTAACTGGAGAGAAAAAGTAACAGATAGACAGAATGAAAGGAAGAGAAATATATATTTATTATTATAATAAAATAAGATTGATAACAAAATGAAGCTAAAAAAAAATGAAAAATAAACAAGGCTATAACCCCTAACAAAATTATGGGGTTCTCATTCATTTAAAACACAACAGGCATTGTAACATCTTACAAGAAAGCAAAATTATTTTCTATTATGTAGGCAATATTTGTTTCTTCAGCCAATCCAATATCAAATTTTCCCAGAACAAATATATTTAGAACTTGAAACAAATATCTGAAATCTTCAGTGCTATTTACAGAAAGGCTATAAAAGTAGTAAAATGTATACGTATGGCTTCCTCTCAATTCTCAAATATTATAAAAAGAGAGGTAAGAATTGACAAAAACAAACAAACAAACTAACTAACTAAAATCCTGAAGGTAATAAAGACACAGTTATGTTGAAAATATATCAAAAACATTTATTTCTGTAACGATGAAGTTACGATATTGTACAAGTATAAATTAATTCAAATGTTTTCTTATACGTGATACCTTTTATTGAAAAGCCTCCCTTCTAAAAAGGTTTTCAGATATTTAATATAAATTAACATGTATTAGAAATGTGTAATTTAGATCTATCACCATGGTAATTAACTACCTTCTATTACCCTCCTTTTTCTTGAATCACACTTTTAGAAGTTTCTACTATTAGGACCACAAAGATGATTAGAAGGCTGGAGAACCTCTCCTGTGAAGAAAGGCTGAGAGAGCTGGGAATGTTCAGCCTAAAGAAGAGAAGGCTCCAGGGTGGCCTCGTTGCTGCTTTGCAGTACTTAAAGGGGGCTTATGAAAAAGATGGAGACTGATTCTTGGCTTGATCAGATAATGTCAGGACAAGGGGCAATGGTTTTAAACTAAAAGAGGGGAGGTTTAGATTAGCGGTTAGGAGGAAATTCTTCACTCAGAGGGTAGTGAGGCACTGGAAAAGGTTGCCCAGAAAGGTTGTGGATGTCGTACCCCGGAGGTGTTCAAGACCAGGTTAGATAAGGCCCTGAGCAACCTGACCTAGTGTGTGGCATCTTTGCCTATGGCAGGGGGGTTGGAGCTAAATGATTTTTAAGGTCCTTTCCAACCCAAGCCATCCTATGATTCTATGATTAATAAGGTTTATCTGTTAAAACAAACCTAAAGAGAGAATGTATCTACCTCTTCCATATTTGTAAGTTACAGTCATTTTATATCTTGTATTTTTTTTGCACACCTCGCTCCTCGGTATGATAGTTCTGATAAGCAGAATTACAAATCTGTATTCAATAATTTATGTGTTTGTCATCCAAATGTTTTTCACAAATTTGTATTCAACAATTTATAAGCGTTTGTCATACAAAGGTTTTCCTTGCTTCTCTTGATCTGCTCATTATCACAGAATCAGAGAATCGCAGAATCACAGACTGACTGAGGTTGGAAAGGACCTCCAGAGATCATCTAGTCCAACCCCCCTGCTCAAGCAGGGTCACCTAGAACATGTTACAGAGGATTGCACCCAGGCAGGTTTTTAATATCTCCAAAGAGGGAAAGAGACTTCACACCCTCTCTGGGCAGCCTGTTCCAGTGCTTTGTGACCCAAAACATAAGTTCTTCCACAAAAGGTGATGGTATCTCCTGTGGTTCAATTTATAACCATTATCACTGAAAAGAGTTTGCCCCCATCCTCTTTACATCATCCCCTCAGATATTTGTAGAGATTGATGAGATCCCCTCTCAATCTCCTCTTCTCTAAACTAAACAGGCACAGCTCGTTTAGTCTTTTGTCATAGGACACATGCTCCAATACCTTAATCATCTTTGCGGTATTATGCAGGTATCATGTATCCAAAATAACTGAGATCATAAAACAGCAAGGCTGACAAGAGATACTAAAGTCTATTTTGTTTATTGACTAAACATTTACAGTATGTTTATACATAGATTTCATTGTCAACTTGGTTGGAGAAAGGCATATGCAGTTAGGGCATAAACAGCAATTTCATTTCTTGTATTTCATGAAAACATTTTCAGTTTCCATGGTGGCTAGTGCTGAAACCATGCAACCTGTTCTGAACATATGGCAGATTTCCTAGAGGAAATGCTGCTGCATATTATCAACTTGATGTCTTTTGCTAGCATTTTTAAGACACCATTGATGCTTGTGACTGGCAGCAGCAAAATGACAAGTCTGAAACCAATCCTGTTCAGGTGAAACCAAACCTAATGAGCCATCACAAAAACATGTGAGTGATTCATATTATATTCTTATGTCATGGACACCAGAGACATATAGGTTTACTTAAAAATAAAAATGTTATTATATGTCCTAAAAGAAAAATTTTACCACCAATCTTATCATAATCATTTCATTTTAGCAGTCCCTTGTGCCTCTGCCCTCATCATCTACTTATTTTTTATTTATGAATCTTTGCTTCTGCTGATCAGCTCCACTTCTCTCTCACTTCCCATCTGTGCTCCCGGGGGAAGGGTTGAAACCTATGCCAGAGGGCAGCCAGAGCAGTTTTTCAAGCTAGAGGAGTTTATGCTAGTGGTGTTCACAGTCACATGTAGGCAACAAGTAGATTCTGATATGAGAGATTTTCATGTCCCAAATTCAGGGATGCTTGGATTACCCACCTAAATAATATATAATCTACAGAAGGAGTTCTTCTAAATTCATCTGAGTGGATCTCAGGAGGGTGTGTCCCTCACCATTTTTTTCCTCTATGTCTTGGCCTAAATGCATTTCAAAAAGTAAATAAGATTTTTTGAATGAAGTCAAAAACACCATTACTTTTGCACTAATAAACACTCTAACATAAAGACAAACAAGGACACAAATGTTGCACCTTCTGTTTTCAGTGGTTGTACACTTAACTCTTTGTTGAAACCAAGGTTTCCCAGTCTGTGCTTGGTTGTTAGAATAAGGTTTTGTGGCACACTCCTGAATATATCATCAAATAACTTATGTTTCTAGGGTTTTTATGCTCTTGTATTTTAAGTAACTTTTTACTGCCTAAGTTAACACAGGGGTTAAAATCAAGGCTTTCAGCCATTCTGCCCTCTATAAATGTAAACACATGTAACCTGAACGTTTACTTTTATTTGCACAATGTGATGATGATAAGGAAATGTGAGAACGTCTCTCTCTGGCATGCCAAATAAATCTGGACTTCTGACTCTCAGCAGAACAGCTGAACATTGAAAACCAGATTTCACTGGGTTTCTACCAAATGCTGGATTCACTAAAGGTGCATGGCTTAAGCTGCTCTCAATATTCCCAGCATATTTTGGGGGGAAAGAGGGACATTTCCACAAAGGAGCAAAAGATTTACTGCATGCTGACAAATATATTGTCATGAGAGGAATCTCAGAAATTTCTCCTGGGGAAACAACTCCAGCATTGTAAGATTTTTCCTCATAATTGTCCCCAGCAGCTTCTCTAAATGGAGGTTATGAATATAATCAGAGACACTTCACATCATAGTGTAAAAACCCATTACAAAGGTTTTTATTTTTGATGTGGAGTACAGGCGATGTATAGGGTTATTAATAATGAACATGCAGTTTTCTCACTGTTCTGTCAGAATTCTATAAAACAGGTCACATGACTACAAAATATAGAAATACAGATCAAGAGTAATATAACACTAAGTTATATTACAGTTGCCATTTTTCTATATATTTTCTCTAAGTGACAAATAATTTCTTTCTGGATCATTCTCTGTTAATGTTTCTATGTGAATAACATCTTTGTTGTGTTCAGTTTTGTTCAGCTGAAATTTCCACTGCAATTTCCACAATTGAAGTTGCCATAAAGATGACCTGGGAAAAATAATGACTGCAAATAGCTGCTAAAATATTTACAGGAGAAAGTGCCTTCTATCCTCAGAATTGCTAGCCTGGGAACCTGACCTGTGAACAAGAAGTATCCTCAAAATATACAGTTGACATCTTTGAAACGAGGCTGAGTACATAAGAACCAGAGCCATCCTGAAGACACCATCATTAAGGGCAAAAACAAGAAACAGTAACAATATTTAATCATCTGAAAAGGTGAAAATAGTCTGGAAAGGTGTTTGGTTTTTGTTGTTGTTATTGTTGTTTTGTTTTGTTTTGTTTTCTGAGAATAGGAAACATCATCATCTATGGGTTGTTTCAGGTAAAACATAAAAATTAACTGCATCTATTGGCTGCTCTAACAGGTAGAGTCCTCCCTTACGTCTCTGTGATACAAAAATGACTAGTTTTCTCTCCAAAAGGAAGAGCTTCTAAGAACTTCCCATGCTGCATATTTTTTTTCTTTCCTACAGGATTTCCTAAAAAAAATTGAACTTTCACTTGGAACACCTGAAAGACTTTGAACTCTGTTACATGGATCATCTTTGAAGTAAGACTCTGTCTGCTATTTTATTGGAACCATTCTTGGGCCCACTTCTGGATGTTGGTTTATTCTGAGATCTTTATCCACCAAAGAAGTTAATTATACTTTATTTTAAAAACACTGAGAAGATCCACATTTCACATGCAACTTTGATCTTCTTCATGGCCCTCCTTGATGCTGGTTGAGGTCTGCTGTCATGCACCAGCTCAAATTGTTCTCTAAACGATTTTAAACCACAAGGTTTACATGGGGGGAAAAAAAAAAAAAAAAAGAAAGAAAGGAAACTGAGGAAAGCGAAACCCTAGCCTCCCTCCTTAATAAAATTATCACATTTTGGCATATGCTAATAAAATTTTGTTTTTAGACATGCATTCTTACCATCTTCTCATCCCTCAGACACTATTTAAGAGACTAGTTCAAAAAGTATATTTTCCCATCACTTTCCATATGTCAATATCAAAGCAAATTTTTGAGTTTGCAAGATATTCTAGAAAAATGCAGCAGAGATTAGCGATAAAACAGAAAGGTGTTTAAATTTAGACTTAATAGTAAAGATTAAGATAAAGAGTTCAATTTCCTCTTTGTTCTGCTGCTCTGAACCCTGCAAGCTATAACTTTGATTTAACAGGGGTGGGCAAATTGCGAATGATAACAGAGCTATTCATAACATGAAACAATTTGATTTTGTATAACACTTTCTGACAGCAGTGTTGAATTTGACAGCATAAGCCACCGAAACCAAAATGAACAAAAATCAGATACAAAGTAAATAAGCCCTCAGTTAGAAGGCATAGACAAAGAGTAACTTTTATTGTACACTGCTGAATGATAGTAGAAAACATTGTGTTAAAAAATCATCATCCAGATACAGAATATTGCATATGGTCTAACAAAGCTGTCAGAAGATAATCAGAGGTGGATTATATGTTGTAGAAACATTTACTTGGTATATATTGTTCCATTTTAAGCAGTGAGAGCTTGCCTTCTAAGGTCAGAACACCAGATCAAATGGTAATATGTAAGTTAAGTTGTAATGCCCAGAAAGTAATACAGATTTTCTGCTGTGTCACGAAAGGAACTGGGTTCTGGAGAGTCTGAGCAACAAATTTCATCTATACATGAGAAAAAATTATTCTGCATGATTCACTGTATGAAACTCCTTAACAAATGTAAGCCTCTTAATAAGCCTAGTCTTTATTAAAATGCATTTAACAGCAGCTATCAATTAAGTGAATAAGTAAAAGCAGAGGAGGTTCATATTACCAAAAAATTCAGGTACGATATATACAACAATAGAATCATAAAATCATATAATCATTAAGGTTAGAAAAGATCTCTAAGATCATCTGGTCCAACCATCACCCTACTACCAATGTCACCCACTAAACCATGTCCCTAAGCACCATGTCCAACCTTTCATAAAACACTCGCAGGGACAGTGACTCCCACCACCTTCCTGGGCAAACCGTTCCAATGCCTGACTACTCTTTCCAAGAATAAATGTCTCCTAATTTCTATACTTAACCTCCCCTGGCACAAATTGAGGCCATTCCCTCTAGTCCTGTCACTGTTTATCTGTGAGAAGAGGCCAACCCCCAGTTCGCATAACTTCCTTTCAGGTAGTTGTGGAGAGCAATAGTCTCCCCTGAGCCTTCTCTTCTCCAGACTAAACAACCCAGTTCCCTCAGCCGCCTTTCATAGGACTTGTATTCCAGGCCCTTCACCAGCTTCATAGCCCTTCTCTGGACACTTTCCAGGGCCTCAATGACATTTCATATTTTCATCCTCTTTGTACTCTTAAACTATACATTAAATGTCCTAATAAATAAATAAATAAATAAATAAAATAAAATAAAAAGCAAGCTTCAAATTGTAATTTATTAACAGACTTGAGTTTGATTGATACACTCTACAATTACTTTATATATTTCTAACATTTATCATACATTTTGGTACAAATATGCATCTGTCACATTCAGAACTGTGAAATTAAATGAATGTGGTCTAATAAAAAGAGCCTTCTCTGACTGTGCATTAACTTTCTTTTATTAGGGTTTTCTTTGTCTTGCCTCACCCCTCCATTGAATTCACCTTGGGCCTCATCAATGTTTTTCTGTAGAAAATAGCCCCCAAAAAACAGCACCTGGAGTCTGGCATATCTGGCTTTTCTTGGCTCAGGGAGTTACTGATCCCTCTAAGAAACTTCTTCTCCTGGAGCCCCACTGTTGCATCCCTGAAGCAGGCAAACATTGATGGAGTAGGGAGGGATAGTGCAGGCAAACTTCCAGTGGCTCAGCTCTCAGTGAGGACCAAAGTCCATCCCCACTGAAACACTGCCTGTACCCACACTGCTGAAAACTTCTCTTACCCACAGGGACAGATCCTGCCCTTTTCAACCACTCTGTGGCTTCTCCCAACCCCACCAGGACAGCAGTGGCAAGTCCATTGCTGCCACAGGCTGTTTACCACAGTTCTGGGCACCTCCCTGCTCATGACATTTTGCAAGGAAGATGGCAATAGAAAAAATAAAGAAGCTTTTTGCCTACAAATCTGTTTCCCTAAATCCCCATTCCCTTATTCAGGGTTTGTTGCCACTGTCATGCACCTCCATTGCCTTGCTCCCAAGTACTGAGGCACCTATTTTTCCTCTGGTATTTCTGGATATTTTCCTATCCTTCTTCCATTTTTGTGTCTTTCCTCTCCTTGTGCTTCCACTTGCTAGCACCACTCTAGGAAAAAATAAATAAATAAATAAATAAAAAGTTCCTTACAGAGATGTTTTCCTTCTTCACAACTCCCTCTTAAGCCCCCTCTTTGCTGCCCACAGGGTCCCCACCACACATCGCTTCCCAGCATCTCCACCTGACCTGCACAGCACTGTGAGCTAGGGTGGATAAAATACAATGCATGAAGCAGGACCACACTCATCCCATGCTGGTCCAGCCCAGCAACATGCCTTGCACCCCACTGGCTCAGATGGAGGAGTTTGGTCCTGCTAACTCCCTGGCTGGCCTGTGAATCCCCCAGCAGAGCTCATGGGACAACCTCCACCTGAGGGGTTGCACCGAAGGTACTAGCCTTTTATTCACAGGAAAACAGAGAGCATGAAGAATTTGAGGTAGGATTTTCTACTCTTGGGATGATCTAAAGATGCCCCATGCCTGTAAGTGTTCAAGAGGCACTTTGATAATGCCCTCAATAATATCCTTTAACTTTTGGTTAGCCCTGAAGAGGTTAGGCAATGGGTCTTGATGATGACAGAATCACAGAATGGGCAGGGTTGGAAGGGACCTCTGAAGATTATCTAGTCCAACCCTGCTGCCAAGCAGAGTCACCTAGAACACATTGTGCAGGATGGCATCCAGATGGGTTTTGAATATCTCCAGAGGAGACTCCACAACCTCTCTGGTCAACCAGTTCCAGTGCTCTGTCACCCTCACAGTAAAGAAGCGTCCCCTCATATTGAGATGGAACCTCCTGTGCTTCAGTTTGTGCCCATTGCCTCTTGTTCTGTTTCTGGAACTGAAAAGAGACCGGCTCCATCCTCTCGACACCCTCCTCTCGGATATTTAAATACATTAGTGAGGTCTCCCCTCAGTCTTCTCTTTTTCAGGCTAAACAGGCCCAGTTCTTTCTGCCTTTCCTCATATAACAGGTGCTCCAGTCTTCTAATCATTTTAGTAGCTCTCCTCTGAACTCGCTGCAGTAGTTCTCTGTCCTTCTTGTACTGGGGAGCTGTGGTGGTTTTACTTGAGTGGGCAGCCGAGTTCCACCACAGCCGCCCTGTCACTCCCCCTCCTCAAAGGGAAAGGGGGAGAAAATATGACAGAAAGGGCTCATGAGTTGAGATTAGGATGGGGAGATCACTCAACAATTATCACGACAGGCAAAACAGTCTCAGAGTACGGAGACAGTAAAACTTATTGTCTTTTACTAACAAGCTAGAGAAGTGAGAAACAAAGGAAAGAAAGAAAAAATGTCTTCCCCCCATCCACCCTCTTCCACTTCCTCCCCCCAAGTGGCGCAGAGGAACAGGGGAATGGGGGTTGCGGTCAGTCTATAGCATTTTGCCTCTGCTGCTCCTTCACAGTCATTCTCTGCCCATGCTCCAATGTTGGGTTCCTCCCATGGGATGCTATCCTTGCCGAACTGATCTTGCAGGGGCTGCCCACAGGCAGCAGCTCTTCAAGAACTGCTCCCACATGGCTCCATACCACGGGGTCCATCCGTCAGGAGCAAACTGCTCCAGCATGGGTCCCCCACGGGTGGCAGATCCGCCCAGACCCCCTGCTCCTGAGTGGGCTCCTCTCCATGGGCTGCAGCTCCGTCCTGGGGCCTGCTCCTGCAGGGGCTCTCCATGGGCCGCAGCCTCCTCCAGGCCACATCCACCTGCTCCACCGGGGGTTCCTCCACGGGCTGCAGCATGGAACCCTGCTCCACCCGGATACTCCATGGGCTGCAGGGGGAAAGTCTGCTTCACCATGGTCCTCACCACCGGCCGCAGGGGACTTCTGCTCTGGAGCCTGGAGCACCTCCTCCCCCTCCTTTTTCACTGACCTTGATGCCTGCAAGGCTGTTTCTCACTCCTCTCTCTCTCCCAGCTGCTGTTCCCCAGCAGTTCTTTTTTCCTTTCTTATATATGCTCTCACAGAGGCACAAACAACGTCACTTATTGGCTCAGCTCTGGCCAGCAGTGGGGCCCTTATCTAACATGGGAAAGCTTCTGGATTCTTCTTTCTTCTTTACCTTGCCATGTAAACCCACTACAGGAGCCCAGAACTGGACACAGTACTCCAGGTGTGGCCTCACCAGGGCTGAGTAGAGGCGGTGGATCACCTCCTTTTACCTGCTGGCAACACTACTCCAAATGCAGACCAGGGTTGTCCTTCTTGGCCACATTGCTAACTCATAGTCAGCCTGCTGTCCACCAGGACTCCCAGGTCCCTCTTTGCAGAGCTGCTCTCCAGGAGGTCAGCCCCCAGCCTGTACTGGTGTTTGGGTTTATTTCTCCCTAGGTGCAGGACCCTGCACTTGCCCTTGTTGAACTTCATGAATTTCCTCTCGGTCCAACAGTCCAGCCTGCTGAGGTCCCTCCGAATGGCAGCACAGACCTCTGGGGTATCAGACACTCCTCCTAGCTTTGTGTCATAATCTTTGAAGGTCTCTTTCAGCTGAACTACTCAGTTGTGTTGTGTTCTATTCAACGTACTCAGAACAAATAACTTGCTGTGGTGTTTGGGGAATTAAAGTACTCTTAAGAAGAATGAAAATGTTATAAATGATTGAGTCCCAAATAGGATTACAATCAAAGTTTACAATTTATTAGACGAATAGAGGCAAGCAAACAGCACTGAGTGCGCCAGGAGTCTCTGCTCCACCAGGATGCATACCTGTTATGTAAGGCAGCTGGTTTTTATGCTCCTAGGCTAATACATATTCATTATTACTTCTAGAAGAGGCAGGGTTATTATAATTGGTTTCTGGAATCCGAAACCCTCCCAGGGGCGCCTGCGTATCAATCTCCGGTGGTCTCTCGGGGGTTGCTTGGGCTGAAGGCTCAAGGTCTTCCTCTCAAATTTTTGTCCTTCAGTCGTCCTTCAGCTCCCCCTTCCTCCTTATTTGGTAGCCTCTGGCCTGGATTTCAGAAACTCTCACAACATACTGCGCAGTAGTCAGCAGTTTTCGCTAAAAACCCCCTTTGTTCTCTTATCACCTAGACTCGGGCCTCAATGTTAACCCTTCAAATCCCTTAGCGGCATGAATTGCTGGACCATTCCTTACAAAAATATGTATAAATGGGTTGAATTCTTGCTTCTTCAGATATGCAGGATACTTAGTCAATTATCTTCAGGCTAATAAATACTTTATTAAGAAAGTACACCCCCAATAACATTTTTCAAAACATTTATCAAACATGAAAGAATAACATTAAAAACAAAACAAAACAAAAAAAACACTAAATATATATAATGTTTTTTCCACTAACAATTATGTTAAAAAAACTTTTAGCTTCTTTATTTTACCTTATACAAGCATGTTTCTCTAGAGACCATTGAAAATATCTGGTTGTTGTTTTAAGTCATGTTTACTCAGTCATTTGATTTACACAGACAAAATCAGAATTTCTGAAGAAGATGAGAAAGCAATATTGAAAATTCAAGAAAGTATTAATTTTGAAACCACGGTAAAATAAATAAATAGAATTAATTAATTAATAACAGCTGTTTTCTCTTTTCATTTGACACTTCAGATTTATGGTTTGGGTTTGTTTTTTGGTTTTGTTTCTTTGATTTTTGCTTGTGTGTGTGTGAGAAGGTTTTTTGTTGTTGTTGTTTTGTTTTGTTGTGTTGTGGTGTTTTGGTTTTTTTTCCTTACCTTGGAGTTCTCGGCAAAATAAAAATACCATACTTAGTTTTACATGAAGCATTTCTCAGAATCTACTACCAGTGGACGTAAAAATTACTAGTTTGGGGAGAAAACAAGCAGGACATTTGAACTTGATTTCTTTGCTTTAGTTAGGTATAGTAAGGTATAGTTAGATAGGAAGGCAACACATTACATGTGCAGATGGAAAAGAATAGAAATTTGTCCTACTTTTGTAAAGAAATCATCTTCCTGTAGGAGTCTAGTTTTTGTACTTGGTAGAGTCTTGGCTTTCTATGGATAATTTACATTTCTACGCCCTTCAAGAAGCTTCCATAAAAATAATAATAATATTTGGGAAAAGCTTTATCTTCTTTACTTTTGAAATCATCCAATCATTTCTTCTGGTTATCTTATAGTTTTCTGAACTTTTGTGAAGAGCTTTCTGAATTTAAAGGTTGTTCCTGAGAGCAGCAACACAGATGACTGTCACCTAATATCTTCTGTTTCTAGTGAAAACAAAAGCCTATTAGAACATGGATGCCTAATTCACCCTAAATTTTCAATTTCACTCCCACCCCCCCATGTAGAATGGGTGTGCAATATATAATCTTACTTTGATTACTGAGTAAAATGTCAAATGTTTAGTATTATCTAAAGTACCTACATATTTTTCTTGGTGCTTGTTTAAAACAAATATATTGTGTACTCAGACAAAAACAACTGAAATCAATGGAAATATTTTCTAAACAATTCAGTAAGCATATACTGAACATGTATGAACTTTTAGTTAGATCCTATTTGGGACTCAGTCATTTATAACACTTTCATTTAGTGATTCTCCTATTAGAAAGCTATAGAAACTATGCAAATTTACCAGAAACTTTATCTGGTAATATTTGATGAATATTTACCAAAATCTCTTTGAAATTTGTGGAATTAGGGATATTAACAAATACTGTCTTGCTTGCATACAATACACAAGTTAGTCCAACTGTTTATGAGAATAGCAGTAATAAAAATAAAGTTACTCATGGCCAAAGAGTTCAAATCATTTCTTGACGGGATTGTTTTTTCACTCTTTTTACAGCTCTGAGTATGTTCCCTTATTTCTACCTTGAATAACCAGTTGCTTATCATGCTGCATTTTTATCACTTTAAAGAAAAAAAAAATCTCTGCCTGTCAGTTCATGCTTTGATTTTTGAACTTTAACTGATAAACAGACCAAAATGATTCTATATTTTTGAAGACAGAATTATGGTAGTACATATATTCATTTGAATATTACACTTTCCTTTAAAATTGCACACCACCTGAAAGCTTATATTTCATGAACACTGCTTGCTGACACATCAAGTTACTTTCAAAAATTAACTTACTTTTAAATTAAATTCATGCTGCTTTCCTGTGCACTTCACAGTCAAACATAGTAATTGCTCCCCAAGAGTAACTGGTTAGATGCTAATTTTAGATAGCTGAAAGACAAAATACATATTGTTTAACTACGTAGGCTTTTTTATAAAGAATATTTCTCTTATCCCATTATTAAGTGGGAAGATATTATGAACTGGTCAATAATAAGAAACAACAGTGGAGACATAATTACATGTTACTTTGGATTATTAATCTTTTTCACCTTTTGCTGTTGTTGAAAATTGCCATTGAAGAAAGCTTATCAGTCATTTTTTAACACCTCAGCCCCTCGTTGCAGACACACAAAAAAATTCTAAATGTGTATGTGAGAGAGAGAGAGAGAGAGAGATTGAGAGAGAGATGATATTTACAGAACGCTGGACAGAAAAAAGACCCGTTTGGCTGCAGGGGACCAAGTATGCTAGTTCCCTTCCTAATCTATTGAGCCTAACACTGGCATTCACTTCATTTCACAGGTTAATCACACATTCCAAAATACAAACAAATGGCAACCGAATATGTGATTTCTGGCCCATGTCTTATGAATTAAAAAAACACTGACTGGGCAGTAAGTAGGAAGAAATAGAAAAACAGACTGTATAAGGAGACCACAAAGGGAGACTGTAAAATTTAATACCTGAAGGAAAATTAGTTACATACTAATAGGTAATGCCCAGCTTGTTTAAGAAGATACACGTTTACAATGATGAGGCCAAATGAGATAATCAAAGTGGAGAAAAATACAGAAAGTAAACATGATTTGCCTTTGAAATACAC
This sequence comes from Anser anser, assembly GCF_964211835.1. Lineage (NCBI taxonomy): Eukaryota > Metazoa > Chordata > Aves > Anseriformes > Anatidae > Anser > Anser anser. Next base: position 41,699,971 of record NC_139723.1, read on the forward strand.
CTCAAGAAAACACTTATATGCACTGCTTCCATAAATCTTTTACACCCAAGCACAGGTTTCACATTTCCAAATATATATCTCTCTGTTGGACTTTAAGCCCTGACCAATTTTATCTAAATAGAAGTGATGAATATCCCAATTTCAGTAAATGGGACCACTCATGCACTTAAAAGTAAACATGTATCTCAGTGAAAATTATTTTGAATATTAACTGTGGTGGTTTTACCTTGGTAGGCAGCTGAACTCCATCACAACTGCTGTCTCACTCAGAAGAGTCTCAGAAGAGGAGAGGAAGAAGAAAAGGAAAGAAACAACTCACAGGTTGACATAAGGATAATTTAATCAAAGGAATTAAAATAATTATTAAGGGAAAATTAATATTAATTAAATAATTTAACTAAAGGCAAAAGAAAAAAAAAAAAAAGGCCGTGTGAAAGCACAGAGGGAAGAAATTACTCTCTACTTACTTCCCACCAACAAACAAGCGATGCTTGACCACATCCTTAAAGCACATAGCACATAGCCATTGTTCGGGAGGACAGACGTTTTCACAAGAGCCCACCCCTCCCCTCTCTTTCCTTCTTCTACATTTTATTGCTGAGTGTGACATCATATGGTATAGAATATGCCTTTGGTTGCTTTAGGTCAGCTGCCCTGGTGATGTCCCTTCCTCACCTCTTGCCCACCCCCAGCCTGTTGGCTCAGAGGAGGTTGGAGGGAGTCCTGATGTTGTGCCAGTATTGCTTAGCAGTAGACACAACACTGGTGTGATGCCAATACTGTTCTAGCTACAAGTGCAGAGCACAGCACTGTATGGGCTGCTGCAGGGAAAGTTAACTCAACCCCAGACAAACCCAGTACACTAACAGAGAGATTTTGATTTAGAAACAACTAAAAAAAATCATGAGTTATTTTCTAGGTCATTATTAGACAACATTTTTTTGTCGTTTTTAAACATTTTAAATCAGCCATTCAAACCATTAATAGAATGTCTGATACACTTAAGTCTGAGATAGTTGTGGAATTTTTATATTTATTTATCTACTTATTTTAATTCAGGTGTGGAGGAGCATTGGGAATGCGATAGAGTCTAGGAAAAGATATTAATACATCACAAAATGAAAACTAAATTCCAGAAGCAAATATAAATGGTCTAAAGCATCTTTCCTTTCATCATTCACTAACAGAACATTATTTTTATTAGCTGTAGACATATTCTATGTCCAATTTTGCTACAGCTTTCAGCACTTCTGTAAACAACCTTTTTGCTATGTTTTCATTAAAAATAATCATTTTTTTCTATTTCTCAGGACTTTTTTGAGTCTAAATTCTTAATACAGATGTGAAATAATTAAATTCAACTCAAGATGATGAAATATTTGGATTTTAGTAACAAAACAAAAAAAAAAACACATTTTCACACATAAATGAATTTTAATTTGAAAGCAAGTTTGGCTTCAAGAGGTATATTTTAGAACACATTTATTGCCTTTATTGTTCAATGTGCTAAACAGCGCACATTAGAAAATATTGTTCTTAACTGAGTATCATCTGTGTTTATATGTGATTGTATAAATGCAGGCCTCCATTGTGACCTAATTCACCGTGGTAAAAATCTAAATAAATTCTGCTACCTACAGTATCAGCACTACAAAGTCTCATAGCTGTAAGATTCAAAATATATTCTTCCTACATTTCTATGCTTGTAGAACAGTTATTCATTAGGCACCTAACAAGAATTAGTGAAAGAACTTTAATATGTTTTTGCTGATGATGATAATCTTGCTTCTTGAAAGACTCATTTTGGAAGTTACATGTTTTAGATCACTTTCATACTAAAGTCTGCTTTACTAATGAAAAAATGTTTATAAAGATACAACCCCGTTTATACACTTAGATATACATCAGTATATCTCTGTAGATATATATATAGAGAGACAGAGAAAGACACAAACTTGCAGAATACTATTCACTCAAGTGTAATCTACAGATTAATGCAAACTGGAAGCAAGTTAAAACAGGTGAAAATAACTGAATCTGTGTATACAGAAATTTGGCCTCAATAGCTGGAGCAGCTGTAAAGACAGACAAGCAGCAATTTCATATCCTCTTTTTATATTACAATTATATATGGATATCAGAAGCCAATTTAATACTCCTGGATGGTAGGAGCTGGGCAAGTCAAGAGATGCAAGAGTAATGGCATCAGTTAGGCAACTGAGATTGTCTAATCTAAATTAAAGTTCTACTTTCTCATGTTCTGTACAACTCGTACTTTCTATTAACTAGCATCTACAATATGCATTTGAATGGCCTGGAAGTGTTTTGGGCTATTTTTCAGATAGATTTTCACATATTTCTCTTTTTTTTTTTTTTTTTTTTTCCTAGTACTTACATACCTTCACTGGGTATAACAGTTCTTGGAGGAAAAAAAAAATAATAAAAAAAAAAAGTGAAGCTTTGTACAGCTATTTAAGCTACTGATACACATATACAGAAAGACAATGCATACGATTTTCTTAACACACAGTCAGTGCATCTCTTATAAGAAATATCTGCAAAATAAAACTGTCTTGCAGAAGTATGTTAGATTAGTAAAGTACCCCTGATGTTTCTTTTCTTTCTTTCTTTCTTTCTTTCTTTCTTTCTTTCTTTCTTTTTCCTTCTTTTTCTTTCTTTCTTTCTTTCTTTCTTTCTTTCTTTCTTTCTTTCTTTCTTTCTTTCTTTCTTTCTTTCTTTCTTTCTTTCTTTCTTTCTTCCTAACTACTAAATCTCTGTTTATCTTGTATGAGGAGTATATGATTTATATGATATCCATACACAAAATAAAAATTGCTTAAGTTTGGATATGGGATCTCCAAGGAAGAAAATATGAATGAATACTTTCAACTATATTAACTGGTTTACTACGAAACAGTATATACATCAAGTTGATAGGAGTAAAATCTGAATTTTATTAAATTGTGGTTTTGACAACTTCTTAGATTTAGATTGATTATCCTTCTGCAACAATAGAATCCCACTTCTTCACTCCACTATTGAAATTTCCCATGTTCTGCACAAAATTACTACCTTTCCACTTTTACTGTTGAAAATAATTTATCTGAAGTAAGTGTTCTGAAAACTAAGTTAAAAAACAGGTCTATTTACACTAATAGTGAATCATATAGTTTTCAAACCTTTCAGGGAGCATTTGTAAGTTAATACTCTTATCATAGGTGTCTAGGTATTGCAAACATATCCATGTCAATAAATATGAAGACAAAGATAAATCGTGTATTATGATAAACATTTCTGAGACCCTTGTTAGTAAATTGGCTGTTGGGGTGTGGGGTTTACCAGAGAAATAAGCTCATGAGTTTTAAAAATTGAAACTATCTTAGCTGTAAGCATCTTGGGAGCTCTGACAACATTATGGACAAATTTACTAAGGTAGTCAGAAACAAAAGCACAGACGGGTGCATATTAAAATTTCTAAAATGTTCTAAACAAGTGAGGTATGGATGTCTCTTGAAACATTGAAAAACTGAATATGTGCATAAACTCTTCTTGTTTTTCCATGTGTTTTATGAGGAAAGTTACGCAAGGGTTGTTTCTATACCAATAAAGGAATACCTCTGTAAAACATTGGTCGTAGGATCTGAAAGAGCCTCTAAGACCATAGTACCTTAAAAAAAAAATGGTTGGAGAGATGTGTGACACATTATATATTTCCATGGAGGCTTCTCTGGTTGCCACACATGCAGGTATGAAAGCCCTACACAATAAACTGAGTTTAAGCCATGCAGCACTTGATTTGAGGTACCTGCAAGTAACAGAAGCATATGCAATTACAACGCAAAAAAAGGATATTCTCGCAAACAAACCCTGAGAGTCAAACATAGAAATGCATGCTAAGTTCCTGTAGCAAACTCAGCCATCCCAAACAGCACCCAAGCAGATGCTCTATTTGGTCCTACCTTTACTGTGTATTCATTCTGCTGGTAAGTAGGGTGAAAATCCTGGGAAACAATAATCAACATCTTTGGTGAAACCTACTTTTAACTTGATGCTATGTTGTCCTTTTGCACTAAGAATGAAACACTACCATCTCTATGAGAAGCCCATACAGGTGGAGATCTAAGGAAAATGGGACTGGTTAGCCTGGAGAAGGAAAGGTTTGGCAGAGGATCTTTTTAATTAACATAAATATGTGGTGGCCGTCTATGATGGAGTGACTGCATCAGTTAATAGGGTAAGAGCGACTGAAGTCATCTACCTGGACATGTGTAAGGTCTTTGACATGGTTCTGCATGACATCCTGGTCTCCAAATTGGAGAGGTATGGATTTGATGGTTGGATTATTCAGTGGATAAGGAGTAGGCCTGAAGGTTGCACCCAGAGAGTGGTGATCAATGGCTCTATGTCCAGGTACAGGCCGGAGACGAGTGATGCCCCTCAGGGATTTGTCATGGGACCAGTACTGTTTAGTATCTTTCTCAGTGGCATGGACAGTTGGATCGAGTACACCCTCAGCATGTTTGCAGATGACACCAACATGAGCAGTGCAGTTGATGCAAGAGAAGGAAGGGATGCCATCCAAAGGGACCTGGGCAAGCTTGAGAAGTGGACCCACATGAACTGCATGAGGTTCAAACAGTCCAAGTCCAAGGCGCTGCACCTGTGGTGAGGCAATCCCAGACGTGAGAAGAACTCATTGAGAGTAGCCTGGCAGAGAAGGACTGGGAGTTCTGGTGGACAAAAAGCTTGACATGAGCCAGTAGTGCACGTTTGCAGCCCAGAAGGCCAACTGCGTGCTAGGCTGCATAAAAAGAGGTGTGGCCAGCAGGTCGAGGGAGGTGATTTTCCCCATCTACTCTGCCCTTGTGAGACTCCACTTGGAGTACTGCATCCTGGTTTCAGGTCCCCACCACAAGAAGTAGGTTAATCTCTCTTAGAACGGGTCCAGAGGAAGGCGTCAAAAAAAAAAAAAAAAATCAAGGGGCTGGAGCACCTCTCCTGTGAAGAAAGGCTGAGAGAGCTGGGGATGTTCAGCCTAAAGAAGAGAAGGCTCCAGGGTGGCCTCGTTGCTGCTTTGCAGTACTTAAAAGGGGCTTATGAAAAAGATGGAGACTGATTCTTGGCTTGGTCAGATAATGTCAGGACAAAGGGCAATGATTTTAAACTAAAAGAGGGGAGGTTTAGATTAGCGGTTAGGAGGAAATTCTTCACTCAGAGGGTAGTGAGGCACTGGAAAATGTTGCCCAGAAAGGTTGTGGATGTCCCACCCCGGAGGTGTTCAAGACCAGGTTAGATAAGGCCCTGAGCAACCTGACCTAGTGTGTGGCATCTTTGCCTATGGCAGGGGGATTGAAGCTAAATGATCTTTAAGGTCCCTTCCAACCCAAGCTGTTTATGATTCTATGAAGGGAAGCTGTCAAGAAGACAGGGAGAGGCTCTTCCCAGTCGTGCCCTGCAAAAAGGCAAGAGGCAATAAGCACAAACTACAGCCTGGGAGGTTCTTCTTGAACATCAGGATTAGCACTTCTCTATTGTGTGTGACTGAACACCAGAACAATTTACTCAGAGAGATGTCAGAATCACCTTCCTTGGAGATATTCAAAATCTGTCTGGATGTGGTCCTGGGCAATCAATTCTAGGAGTTCTTGCTTGAGCAGGGGGACGGACAAGATGATGTCCAGTCTTCTCTTCCAACCTCAAACATTATGTGACTTAACGTATGAATAAGTGATGTTGAGAAGAGTATTTAATCAAGTTGGCAGTTGTGGTACCTCTTAGTATAAGAAGTTGTAGAGAAAGGGTTGTTGGACCTTTAAGAAGTACCAGAATACTGTCAATGAAAATCACTTTAAATGTGTACATGTTTTTGTGTGCATTTGAAGTTGGTGAACAGAAAGAGCTGGTCCAGACTGATCATTGAGAGTAATGTTGAATAACTTCTGAATTAGATAAGAGGGAAATAAATAGAAGTTGTCAGAGAAGCCAATCTGCACTTCTTGCCTGGCTGTTGTTGGACTATACACCTTCTTAGGTTACTCCAGATGTAGAGAGTAAGCATTCTGGAGGTAGCAAAAGACTGGTTCCTGTAACAAATATGCTAGATCACACAAGAAAAAGTGATGCTCTGGACATGGTAGAATGGTGCACAGGACTAAGCTGTAGAGGTATTTGTAGAAGAGTTTCTTTGCAATAGTGATCACACCATGATTTCTCACTGTGCTGCAATGAACTGAGTAAATTCAGCACGTGGGAAATGGAGCTATATATGAGTGGGGCAATTCCTTAAAAATCTAAAGGGAGCTATCCAGCAAACAGACCTAGAAGCAGCCTTAATAGCCATTTAGATTAAAGTGTGTCAAGAGCAAATTAAATATGTGCCACAACTCAAAAGTAATGAAGTGATCCAGTGAAAACACTGTATAATTCTGTTGAAAATGTTAGAAGGTTATTTTAGGGAAAAGCTCACTATTAAAAAAGTAGAGATATTGCTCTAGAAGGGGCCAAAATCATGTCAGGTCAAGCGTAAACAGGAAATTAAGAAGACAAGACAGTTTCAAAAGAAGTTTGAGTGCGTAGCAGCCTTTAAATAAAAAGTGGGAAGCAAGATAAGGTCTTGATGGGACCAAGTTGTGCAAAGTCCATTGTCTTAAGGTCATAGCACAGATGTTCAGTGAATTATGAGTATACGTACTTACTGCTAAGGATGCTGAGGATATTTGACATGTCACATATATTCTTTTTAGCAGATTAGAGTGCCAACCAGTTAGAGACAGTAGATTCATTTAAAGCAAATATACAAGAAATATTAGACCATTTAACAGTGCTGAATTTTACATCACCTGTGCTGGATGCATTCATTCACAAACTTGAAGCCTTATCAACACACTTGGAAGAGATAAACCAATGCCCTATATCTGAGATATACATGTGATCTTTTTATTTTATTTTATTTTTTTCAGTATGGGTGATCACTTTTTCCCAAACTCAAGCCTCACATGTATGTAAAAATTTATAGAATCATAGAATCATGATTTACTATACATGAAGCTTTCAGGAAGGTATGCATGTGATGTATCATTTATGTGCAGGCAAAACTGTACATAAAAAGTGCAGACAAATCAAAGGAAAAGTTGGTGTTATATCTGTATGGATTTTAATCCTAATGAACATCATTTTCTGCATCAAAACTCAACTTGTTTAAAAGCAATAGGATAGCAATCATGAAAAGAGAATTTTATACCCTGAAGCCCACAACATAATTGACTTGTGTGAGGATCTGCAAATGGAAGTTTAGGATCCTCCTAGTAAGGTGTTCAGAGTTTAAAACTAGGCAGCAGTTTAATGAAGTAGTCATTTTTTCTTTGGAATATGGGTCTTTTCTTGAGCTCATTTTAAACCACCTTTTATTGAAGTCAAGATACCAGATCTTACAAATATCTCTTTATTTATAATACAAATAGCTTTGACACAGGAGTGTTCCTTGAAAAATATGTAAGTAACTATATAAATGGTTTATCATGAGGTGTAAAAACTTGAAATAGTCAAACGTTACAGCCGGTGAATAAGAAAAAGTAAACACTGTATCATATTAATTTATTTAAACAGTAGTGAGTTACCAATCCTTCACTAACTTGTGCCAAAAAATGTAAGGATAAAAATCAGACTAAATGTGCCTATTTATAAATAAAATGTTTTTGTTCAGTTTAAAATATGTAACATCTACTTCATTGCTCAGATAATGAGCAATGCTGCATATAAATCAGTACAATTCTGGAATAATGAAAAGCACAGAAGAATAACTGGCATAACTTAGAGTTAGGCGACGAATGAAGAAATAATAGTTGAATAATTTACTAGAAAAATATCACAATTCACCGAGTAAATTATTTCATGAATATTTTTCAGCTGACTTTATCACTGAGACTAGTGCTTCATAATCTAACACTGAAATTGACTGCTGCAATGAAAGTGCATCTTTACTAAACATTACCTCTGAAAAAGTTTCTATTTATCAGGTTGCAAATCAAAATGATCCATATGAAAAAGAAAATGCTCAGAATACCTCAGCGTCTACTGGAGGTAAACTCTTTAATATTAATGAAACTGCAAGCGTCAGGAAAAGAAGTGAAAGCTCAGTAATTAACATTGACTAATAACAGAAACATTCAGTAAAATAACCTTCTTAGAAGCCGTGAGCAAATGTAATGATCATGATTTCTAGGTGATCCTGTTTGGCGGGGGGGTTGGACTAGACGATCTCCAGAGATCCTTTCCAACCTCAACCATTCTGTGATTCTGTGTAGCCTGTTACAGCTCTGACATCATGGATTACCCAGTCACCTCCTTGGAATACTGTGGGTGTAGTCTGAATGCTATGTTGTATAATTAATGTAAATGTACTGTGCACAATTTTATTTATTTACGATCCTGTAGGTAATGAATGAAGAAAATTTAAAGACCTACCTTATTTTGAGATAAAGCTAACAAGAATGACATGAAATTGCTATCATAACATATGCAACTTGTCTAATCTTTGCAATCACAGTCTTATAAGACTACATGAAAACAACCTTTGTCTGGTATTTCTTCTCTTTAGCAAAAGACTTCACTGCTTTGTTTGATTTTGTTTTCTGGTTTTACCATTTTTTTTTCTCTGCATGAATGACGACAAGAAAGCAAGGCCTTCAAACTACAGAGTAGGTTTCCAAGCCCAAATGCACTTGTTGTTTATTCAAGTACAGATGCAGGCTTGTTGTCAGAATGAAAAAGTAATCTCAGCCTCTTTGCACGCTAAGAATCTTGATTATTCAGAATACGGTAATCCTAACAGAATTCTTGAAAACAATGTTCTAACTCCTAAGCTTCTCACAGTCCTTGCTTAATATCCAAACATTGCAAAATGGCATCATCTGTACAAGTGAGAAGATGTAACTTAGTACTGAGGTGGGACCAGTATCAGGTGACAGAAGATATGTAGTTTGCCAAGCATACATAAGCAATTCTGGCTTATGAACAAATGTTCTCCATAGCACGACACCTTTGCATGTTGAGTTTTGGAAATCAGATTTCATCTTAGCACCATGTACCTCTGAAATTCAATGTCTTTGATGTGTGTTGATAATAGATTGTAGAATAAACTTTACAAAGGTGGTGGATTTATTATTTTTTTTTTTTCCTTGCTCATTATCTCAAACCTATTGTGAGGATATGCTAAAGGGAGGGCAAGCATACAGTTGTACTGAGTTGTTGTTAATACCCAGGAACCTTTCAGACAGATTTAATTAATGCCAACATAGTAAACTAGCATGAGAAGAGTTATCTTCACTACTCAGATTTCCATTCTACCAGATGAAATACAGTTCTACCAGTTGGAACTCAACTTTTGTGGCCTAGAACGTAACTTTTCTCAGAGAATAATGTCATGAGCACAGGCAAATATGAACCTCCCCTAACATGTTGTCAAACTGCCTGCTCTTGAAGAAAATGCATAATGTCCTGAGATATTAGAATGTTGCTACACAGTTAATCATAGTGCACTGTGAATGAATCAGCCAATTAATGCTGAAAAAAGAGGAAACAAAATTAGTTTCACAAAAACAGTAGCAACACTTTCTTTCATGTAAATGTCCCACAAGGGTACATGTTACTGTGGTTAGTAGCAATATTAAAATCTTATAGAAGAGGTCATATGCTAGCAAAATGGGTTTTCCACTTCATGGTTCCTTTCACAGAATTACAGAGCAGTAAAGGTTGGAAAGGAACTCTGGAGATCATCTGGTTCAACACCCCTGCTCAAGCACTCCCAGGACCATGTCCACATGACTTGAACATTTCCATGGAGAGAGATTCCACTAGCTTTCTGGGCAACTTGTTCTAGTTGACTCATCTTCACAATGAAAAATTGTTTCTTGTTCAGAGGAAATCTTCTGTGTTTCATTTTTTGTCCATTGCCTCTTGTTCCGTCACTGGGCATGACTGGGAAGACTGTGGCTCTCTTTGCCGTATTTAAAACTCCCTTCAGTTATTTGTATTCACTGGTGAGATCCCCACTGAGCCTTCTCTTCTCCAGGCTCTCACAGCTTTTTCTCAAAAAGATGCTCCAATCCAGAAATCATCTTAATGGTTATTTGCTAGATTATATGTGGAAGCTTCATCTCTCTTATACTGGGGAGTCCAAACTGGACACAGTACTCCAGGTGAGGCTTCGTTAGTGCTGAGTACAGGTAAAGAATCCCTAGGCATGATGGCAACATTCCACCTAATGCAGCCCAGGTCACTACTCAGTGTGGCAAGGCCACACTGTTAGTATGCCATCATTCTGCTGTCCACCAGCACCCCAAGATCCTTTTCTGCAAAACTTGTTTCCAGCTTGGTGGCAGCCAATACTGGTACCTGGGATTAGTCCACCCGCAATAATTCTTCTTGTTGAAATCCATGAGGTTCCTGTCAGCTCATTTCTTCAATTTGTCAAGGTCCCTCTGGATGTCAGCATAAACCTCCTACATATAATCCACTCTTCCCAGCTTTGTGACATCTGCAGACTTACTGAGGATACACTCTGTCCCTTCATCCAGATCATTAACTGATTAGGTAGAGTGCAACCTCAGTATATTCACAGATTACACAAAACTGTGTGGAGTGGCTGACTCACCAGAGGGTTGTGCAGCCATCCAGATGCTGGAGAGGCGGGCTGACAAAAATCTCACAAGTTCAACAGGGAGAAGTGCAGAGTCCTGCACCTGTGGAGGAACAACCCCAGGCACCAGTATATTCTGGGGGACACCCAGTTGGAAAGCAGCTCTGTAGAAAAAGACCCAGGAGTCCTGGTAGACAAGTTGAACATGAGTTAGTAATGTGCTCCTGCTACTAAGAAGGTTAATGGTATTCTTGGTCACATTAGACAAAGTATTACCAGTAGGTAAACAGAGGTGAACCTTCCCCTCTACTCAGCATTGGCGAGGCTGCACCTGGAGTTCTGTGTCCAGTTCTGGGCCCCTCAGTACAACAAAGACCTGGGGACACTAGAAAGAATCCAACAGAGGGCCACTGAGATGATCAAGGGACTAGAGCACCTCTCCTATGAGGAGAGGTTGAGAGAGTTAGCACTGTTCAGCCTGGAGAAAAGAAGACTCAGGAGGGATCTTATCAATGTGTATACGTACCTGAAAAAGCAAAGAAAACAGAGCCAGGCTCTTTTCAGTAGTGCCCAGTGTCAGGAAAGGAGGCAATGGACACAAATTGGAACACAAGAGGTCTGTCTAAACATCAGCAAACACTTCTTTACAGTGTGAGTGATGGAGCATTGGAACAGGTTGCCTAGAGAGGTGGTAGAGTCTCCCTCCTTGGAGATCTTCAAAAGCCATCTGGACATAGACCTGGGCAACATGCTTGGGCGGGAAGGTTGGACCAAATAACCTGCAGAGCTCTCTTCTGACCTAAACCACCCTGTGATTCTGTGGATAGTAATTATTGTACATAAATGATCTCGAGTCCAGTAATTTTTTACAAAATAAATTAGCAAATGACTTAAAATAATAAAGATCTGATGATTTAGTGAAATATTTGCTGACAACCAACAAACTATACAAAACGTACTGAATACTTTTTTTTTTTTTTTGAACTATCATCAGCTCTAGTGTTTGGCTTGATGGTAAGTGAAACAGCTGTATTTACAAAAATCTTTTATTTGCAAATTTCATAAGACAATAAAAGTGAACAAGAATCTTCACACACTTGAATATTTTTGCAGATGACAAAATAAAGGTTCTGAAGAAATACATAAATTACTTCACTGTGAAATTTTTCTTGAAATTTTAAAGTCTTTTTTTGGTGGTTTGTTTTTGTTTTGTTTTGTATTGTCTGTGTAAGTTTTTTGTTTGTTTGTTTTGCACTTGTTTTCATTTCAGATCAGAATTGGTAGTACTTTCAACAACTAAATGGTGAAAACCTTATGATTTTGAAACAATGAGATCCAGTGCTTAGCAGAGGTTTTCCTGGATCTTGGGGAAAAAAAAAAAAAAAAAAAAAAAAAAAAAAAAAAAAAGTACCCATTCTAACTATTCAGATCTGTTTGTAGTACTTTTTCAGGAGAAAAAAAAAATACATATATATATATGTTCCTATTACAGAGCAAACGCTGACTGGGTTACTAGGGTGAAAATCCTTTTAACCCCGTTTCACAAAAAATCTTTTGTATCACATTACTGAACACAGTTTCCCACTCCCAACATGTTCATGAAGTCATAGAATCATAGAATCATTAAGGTTGGAAGAGACCTTCATGTTCATCTGGTCCAACCATCACCGTACTACCAATATCACCCACTAAACCATGTCCCTAAACACCATGTCCAACCTTTCCTTGAACACCCCCAGGGATGTTCTCCCTGGGCAATCCGTTCCAATGCCTGACTACTCTTTCTGAGAAGAAATGTCTCCTAATTTCCATACTTAACCTCCACTGGCACAACTTGAGGCCATTCCCTCTAGTCCTATCACTCGTTATCTGTGAGAAGGGGCCAGCCCCCAGCTCTCCACAACTTCCTCTCAGGGGCCCAAAGCTGAACGCAGTACTCAAGGTGCACCCTCACCAGAGCTGAGTACAGGGGGACAATCACCTCCCTGGACCTCCTGGTTACACTATTCCTTTTATAACCCGGCATGCCATTGGCCTTCTTGGCCACCTGGGCACACTGTCAGCTCATGTTCAGGCAAGCATCAATCAGCACCTCCAGATCCTTTTCCTCTGTACAGCTTTCCAGCCACTTTCCACCAAGTCTGTAGTGCTGGATGCGGTTGTTGCGACCAAAGTGCGGGACCCGGCACTTAGCCATGTTGAACCTCATCCCACTGGCCTTTGCCCATCCACCCATCCTGTTCAGGTCCCTCTGCAGGGCCTTCCTGCCCTGTGGAAGATCAACACTTCCCTTCAGCTTGGTGTCATCTGCAAATATACTGAGGGTACACTCAGTTCCTTCAACCATATTATCAATAAAGATATTAAAGAGGATGGGCCCCATCACCGACCCCTGGGGAACACCACTGGTGACCGGTCACCAACTGGATTTCACTCCATTCACTACTACTCTCTGGACGGCCATCCATCCAGTTTTTAATCCAGCAAAGAGTGTACCTGTCTAAGCCACGGGCTGCTAGCTTTTCCAGGACAATGCTATGGGAGAACATGTCAAAGGCCTTGGTGAAGTCTAGGTAGACTACCTTCTAATGTTACCTTCTAACAAGATGGTCAACAAGAACTTATTTAATCAGTATTTCTCCTACTTTTTTAATTAGTTATTATCAAGAAGAAATTTTATAGCAAGTATCTTGTAGCAGTAAGAACTTATTTAAACTTTCCTCAGTGCTATATTTATAGCAGTCCCCAGGACTGGGTGGCAGAGAATCAAACAGAATCACAGAGAATGGTTGAGGTTGGAAGGGCTCTTGAGGGGACAAGAGATCATCTTGTCCAACCCTCCTGGCAGGCAGGATCACCTAGAGCACTTTACACAGGCTCACATCCAGGCAGGTTATGAGTATCTGCAGAGAAGGAGACTCCACAGCCTCTCTGGTCAACCTGTTCCAGTGCTCTGTCACCCTCACAGTAAAAAACAAACAAACAAACAAACAAACAAAAACTTTTTTCTCATAATCAGATGGAACTTCCTGTATTTCAGTGACACCCTCCCTTCAGTTATTTATACACACTGATGATATTCCCTCTCAGTTTTCTTTTTTTCCAAGCTAAGCAGGCCCAGCTCTCTCAGCCTCTCCTCATATGACAGATGCTGCAGGCCCTTAATCATCTTTGTAGCCCTCCACTGGACTCACTCCAGTAGCTCCAAGTCCCTCTTGTACTGGAGAGCCCAGAACTGGACATGATACTCCAGGTGTGCTCTCACCAGACCTCAGCAGAGGGAGAAGATCATCCACCTCGACTTTCTGACAACACTCTTCCTAATGCACCCCAGCATACCAATATGCTGCTGAGCAGTACTTACGCAAGTCAATAACTTTACAGATTCTCATGCTGCCCAGCCTGTGAGGAGGCTGGGAGTGCACAAGAAGCTGAGGGGACTGAAACAGGACAGCTCACCCAAATTGACCAGAGGAATATTCTATACCATATGACATCATGCTTAGCAATGGAGCATGGAGTCACCTCCCCTCCCCTCCCCTCCTCTCCCCTCCTCTAGATATGAAGCAAACATACTTCTTAGATATGAAGCAATTTAAAATGGCAGCTATTATATCAGGCAGTGGGTCTCTGAATCTTGAAGTCCTAGAATAAATAAATAAAAAGAAAAAAGAAAAATTAAAAAATAAATAAATAAATAAATAGTGTATTTGCCCCATGTTATCTACAGGCATTCAAAATGTTTAGGACAATGTCCTTTGGACAATTGCGTTCTTTCATAATAAATGCTGAAGCACATGTAAGGAATTTATTTATATTTTGTCATCCTCCATCTTACTTTGTAAACACTGGTAGACTATAATGAGCTGATACATACTAGGCCTACTTATGAATCTGGTAATTATGAAATATATGACTGTCTGAGATATGAAAAGGCATTGTGTACAGCATAGCTGGCTTTCTCCTACTTTACTGAGCTGGAAGAATAGTGAGTCATAATCATTACTTTCTGGACAATATATTAATTAGCATAGAAGTGTAATTTTTAAATCCTTTAGGTATTTTAATACATTGTGTTGCCATACATTTCCCCCTACAAGGACGGTGAAAGATCTTTCCAGTTTAGCTTAGATATGAAAACTGTAAAAATTGAAAATCCTTTACACAACAGCTAAACATTTTTGATTCTTGTTGTAATGAAAACTGAGTAATTTTACAGCAAGAGCACGGTCTTTTACAGCACAATACAATACGTATATCTGACATCTGACTGAAGGCCATTTTGCCTGGGTCACTCACCAAACACTAACCACTTGAGTGTAATTTCCAGATACTCCCGGAATATGTACATTATAAAGTTGGCTTTGACAATAATACTGACTGCAAAAATAGAAGGGAACGGTGGGAAGTGAAAGATGAGGGAAGACCACTATTCCTTTAATGGTTCAAGTGGTTCAATAATTTCAAAAACTCAGAATATCACTAAGCTGCTGAAAGTATAAAATGTATTTCAAATATCTTTAATGTCACACAGAACAATTGTGCCCAAGCAGCCATAAAAGAAGCAGCAAGAAAATTTTACTCTTCCAGTGCCATGTGCATTTGTGGACAGCAGACTTATTCTGCAGAGATAAGTGACTAATCAAGCAGGTGTATAATTCACACATTAGACAATCACAATGCTCTGTAAAAGATCTCACTGTTCTTAATGGAAAATTAGTGCCCTTCCTGAAAACCTTTCCCTCCTCTCACTCCTGCTCACAAAGAAGGAAATCAGAAAGTAAGTTAATGATCTCCTCAATTAATGACCATTAATTTCCACCTTCACCTCAACTGAAAAATTGCAAAGGATTATTCCACTTTCTGTTCACGGTAGTGAAGAAGTCAATCAAAATGCAAGTTCCTTCAGAGAAATAGAAATGAAATTTCCTGGAAAATATCATAACTTTTTTTTTTTTTTTTTTTTTTTTTTTTTGTGACAAAGCCAGTGGGCAAACATTTAAGAGTTTTTAAAACAAATATCAGTACTGAGTTCTGACTCTTACCCTACAAACATTTTGAATGGTTAAGCTGAAGAAAATTGCTTATTAATTATTTTACCCTCCTACCTTTATTATCAGGTCTGTCAGAGAGAGAAAGAGAGATGTTTTTAATTTTCACATACATTAGGAATACATAGAGATTCAAAGAGATATTTCTGCAGTCCGGTGCAGATTTTATGCATCATATTTAACTTCATGTCTATTCACACTTGGGGGGGGGTGACCTACGCTATCACAACTTAACCTTACTGTTAAGGGTAAATGGAGGTGCTAGCTTTCCAGATAAATACTGCAAGGTTAAGTCAATATGGAATTTCATTTTCCATCCCACAAAGGCACCGTGATTATCTCCATAAGAATTTCTTTCGCCAACTTCTGGCTCATCACAACTAGCAGAATAGCTAAAGGCTCAGAAATATCTCAGAGTAAGGTAAAAATTATGAGTCTGTTCTCGGAGACAAAATTTTTTTTTTCAAACGTCTAATCAATTTATTTAAGTATTCATCAACATTTCCTTTCCTTTCCTTCTGTAATATGTAGTTGATTATTGTTTTTGCTAAGTGAACCAAAAAATAATCAACTGCTCACAACAGTTCCACTTTTAGATCCTTTCTGATGCCTCTGAAGAGATGCTCTTAATCGTCAAATTGACTATTTTTCCATCAGTAAACTAACCAGGCATAAAAACAGATTAACATCAAGAATAAAAAATATTTCAAAATATATATATAATTTTAAAATAGTTTGTGATCAAATTTTACACCTTTTCAGTTTATGTTGTAACTTTGTATTGGATCCAAACATTATATCCAGCTCATGAACGCTATTCTGAAACAGACAAGGAGAATCTGTCAGAGCCCAAGGACCTTAGTGTTTTCTCTGCACATAGTTGGCTCCATCCCAACAAAAATGAAAAGAAGAATGAGTTCCACACAGGACTATTAGAGGAGGCAACTAGGTCTATTGGAGGAGACAAAACTGTATGAAAGCACTGAGAGAGGATGTAGTGTTTATGCTTTATTCCAGTGAGAAGGGGCCAAAAGCAGGAGGCCAGTGTCCCACTGGCACTACAGCTGAAGCCTGGGCTTCTGCCATGTGCAGGAGCACAATCAAAGCAAGGCTGGATTAAGGGCCCTCTACCAGATGCGGTGAAACCTGCAAGAAATTTATTTCTCAAAGAGGCACAGGAACGACAGAAGAAAATCATAAAATCAAGAACAAGAACAAACACTGTGGGTTTTAGCACTGTATCTTCTGTCTTCCAGCTTTTTAATATTTGAATACAAAATCAAGACAATAACTGAAGATATTAAAAGGAAACACAAAATTAATGAGGTCAACAGTTTTGATATGTAAAATAGTATTAATAAATGGAATAATTCTCTTTTCAACAGGATATTAGTTGAAGCAATTAATTAGATTTTTGAAAATACTAAAAAAAGAATGACCTCTGTACTTACCTTATGTAGGATAAATAACAAGTGCCTACTGTTTATAAGCACATACCTGCCACTGCATAAATAAGGAAACGAGATTGAATCATTAGTAATAGAAACGCAGCACTTCAGAACATAAACAAATCATCATCATGGCTCTTAAAAAGTATTCATTAATGTAATGTTACTCAATTAACTCCATAATAGGAGTCTACACATACCTTTTGAGAAGATGTGTATGTCAGGTTTCATTAGCATTAGTAAAGGAAATGATTCAATACTGCTGAAGAATTCTTTTCAAAAGATTGTTCAAACCCATGCCTCTCACTATACAAGTAGGTAATAAAATGGTTGAACAGTTGTCTCATGGTTTGGTCTCAAGGGGATAACATAAATGGGTTATGTCAGACTGGTAGACAGTCATTAGTAGGATTCCCTAGGGTTCCATTCTGGGGCCAGTTCTCTTTATTTTTTTATGAATGATCTGGACACAGGACTCACAGATACACCAGGTTTGCAGATCATAGAATCATAGAATATCCAAGTTGAAAGGGAGCCACAAGAATAACAAGTCCAATGCAGTGGTCCCCAAAGGACCACTCAAAAAAAAATAAAGTAAAATAAAATGAAATAAAATGAAAATAAAATAAAATGAAATAAAATGAAAATAAAATAAAATGAAATAAAATAAAATAAAATAAAATAAAATAAAATAAAATAAAATAAAATAAAATAAATAAAATAAAATAAAATAAATAAGATAAAATAAAATAAAATAAATAAAATAAAATAAAATAAAATAAAATAAAATAAAATAAAATAAAATAAAATAAATAAAATAAAATAAATAAAATAAAATAAAATAAAATAAAATAAATAAAATAAAATAAAATAAAATAAAATAAAATAAAAATAAAATAAAATAAAATAAAATAAAATAAAATAAAATAAAATAAAATAAAATAAAATAAATAAAATAAATAAAATAAAATAAAATAAAATAAAATAAAATAAAATAAAATAAAATAAAATAAAATAAATAAAATAAAATAAATAAAATAAAATAAAATAAAATAAAATAAAATAAAATAAAATAAAATAAAATAAAATAAAATAAAATAAAATAAATAAATAATAAAGTAATGTGTCTGAGAGCATTGACCAAAGCTTCTTGAACACAGCTTTGTGCCACGACCACTTTCATGGGGAGTCTGTTCCAGAGCCCAACTACCCTCTTGGTGAAGAACCTTTTCTTTATATCCAACCTGAACTTTCCCTGTCATGGCTCCAGGCTGTTCCCAAACAGCTTAGATGACACTAAATTAGAAGGATCTGTTGACTACCTTGAGAGTAGACAAGTCTTGCAGACAGATCATGACAAATTAGAGAGTTGGACAATTACGAACCAAATAAAGTAAAACAAGAGTGATGAGTGCATGATGGACTCTGTACATATATGTACAGAGTGGGCAATGAGAAGCTGGGGAACAGCCCCAGGGAAAGGGATATTGGTATTTTGGTCAATGGAAAAATGAATATGAGTCAACAGTGAGCCCTGGCAGCCAAAAGGGCCAAGCATATCCTGGGGTGCATTAAGCACAGCATTTCTAGCCGGTCAAGGGAAGGGATCATCCCACTCTACTCTGCACTGCTGCAAACTCAGATCAGGTACAGTATGCAGTTTGGGGTGCCTTAATATAAAAGGACATAAAATTATTAAAGAGTGTCCAAAGGAGGGCTGCAAAGATGGGTAAGGGGCACGATGTATCAGGAGCAGCTGAGTCCACTAGGTTTGTTCAGCCCAGAGAAGAGACTGAGCGGTGACTTGATGGAGGCCTACAGCTTCCTCATGAGGGGAAATAGAACAGCAGGTGCTGATCTCTTTTTTCTGGTGACCCGTGACAAGACCAAGAGAATGGTACGAAGCTGCACCAGAGAAGATTCAGGCTGGATATTAGGAAAATGTTCTTCACCGAAAGGGTGGTCAGGCTCTGGAACAGGCTTTCCAGGGCAGTAGTCACACCAACAAGCCTGCTGGACCTCAAGAATTGTTGGGACAATGCTCTCAGATATATGGTCTGATTTTTTGGTGGTCCTGTGCAGAGCCAGGAGTTGGACTTGAGGATCCTTTTGGGTCTTTTGACTCGAGATATTCCACAATGCAATGATTCTGTGATTCTCAGTTCTGGCTCCCCAGTCATCTCTGTGAAAGTTGATTCCTGTGGATAAACATGTATGTAGTATCTAGTAAACACAGAAATATAAGTAGATATGCAGTGCAATCTTCATGAAATAAAGTTTAAGGATTTAAAAATTGAAGCTAGCAAAAATTCCATGTCTGAATTTCTAACTAGCAAGCCATTTTAATTAGTATCTCTACAAGACTTTTGCAAAACTTGCAATATAATCTCAGTTACAGCAGTAGTCTTTATACTGTATAAAGATATTTGAACTGTTCATTTCCATCTTTACACTACAAAAATACTCACCCCCCCACCAAAAAAAAAAAATCCTCCTTTATTAAAAAAAAAAAAAAAGCATATCCTCTTGAAAAAACATTTTTTTTCTTATCTAGCCTGGTCAACTGTCTATAGTAGAAGATGCCTTGCTCCTGACAGTGAATAAATCTCATACATTATAACATTCAAATCTTTCCTCTGTTTAAAACAACAACAACAAACAAAACAAAAAAAAATACAAAACAATCATATAGTAAAAACATCATGTATTAAACATAACTGGAAGCAAAACAGAGAGATAATCTAGAATGTGCAGCTCTGAGTGTTTTTTCAATCTTCTGATGCACGTACAATTTAAACCTACCAGCAGTTCCTGTAATTATTCAAATATTGACAACATCTTCTGCAAATTAGCCAGGCAGCCGAGGAGACCACTCCTCCAGTTTCCTCATTTAAAATCTACAGACTGTAGCTAACTCATCAAATCACTTTATAAGCATAATTATTTATTTATTTATATGCTCTCCACCATCACACCATCAGGAAAGTTA
The DNA here is from genome assembly GCF_964211835.1 of Anser anser. NCBI lineage: Eukaryota > Metazoa > Chordata > Aves > Anseriformes > Anatidae > Anser > Anser anser. The sequence goes on from NC_139723.1 coordinate 41,720,095, forward strand.
AAGCACTCCCAACTGTCTCAAAACCAACTTTCTTTCTATTCCTTAATGTTTTGTAAGAAAATAAAAAATTAAAAAGTTTTGGGTTTTTTGTTTGTGTGTTTAATTTTAAAGAGGTTACTGTTCTTCCTTTCATTTTCATTGTTCTTTATTTCCTAGTTATATGAAAACAGAAACATCACGGAAAAGTTGAATGTAGAGATTAGTTTTCCCCTGAAATTAGTGACATCTTATTCTTATCTCTTGCTGAAATGAGACTGCAAATTATAATTTTGAAAGTGAAACAATCTTCTGAAGTATTTATACAACATTACTCATGAACTTTTTATGGTAAGTGTTCAAACTCACATAACGACAGCCAGATTTATCACTTTTAAAAATAAGGGAAAAAAGGTAAGTAAAAGTTGTATCTATATCTAATAAATTCTTGGAGAAGTCATATAACTGCTATTACTAAAGTAGCTGTTATGGTTGCTGAAAGAGGCCCAACTTAAAGATCAGCCTGAGATTTTAAGTTTTGCACCACACTTCTCAACATAGTATGCTGAGGTTATGATGTGATTTGGCTATGTAGAGGGATCTGGATAGGCTGGATCGATCGGCTGAGGCTAACTGATGTTCAACAAGGCCAAGTTCTGTACCCGGGGCACAACAACCCCATGCAATGTTACAGGTTTGGGAAAGAGGGGCTGAAAAGCTGCCCAGTGGAAAGATAGCCCGGCTATATATATATATTCATCCAGTCAATAGCTGGAAGAATATGAGCCAGCAGTGTGCTCAGATGGCCAAGAAGGCCAACAGCATCCTGGCTTGTATCATAATAGCAGGACTAGCAAAGAGATTATCCCTCTGTGCTTAGCTCTGGTGAAGCCATACCTTGAATACTGTGTCCAGTTTTGGGCCCCTCACTACAAGAAGGACATCAAGATGCTGGAATGTGTCCAAATAAGGGCAATGAAGCTGGTGAAGGGTCTAAAGAACAAGTTTTATGAGGAGTGACTGAGTGAGCAGGGGTTGTCTAGCTCTGAGAAAGGAAGGCTCAGGGGCGACCTTATCACACTCTACAATTAACATAACAAAGGCTGGACTAGATGATCTGCTGAGGTGGGGGGTTGGGGGGGGGGGTGTACAAGGACGCAGAGCACAACTGAGAAATACTCTTCAAAATTTTCATGTTCCCAGTAAAATCTTGTATTAACAAGTGACTTTCTTGGAGACCATGGATGGGTAGGGTGCACCACTCAGACCCAGTGGCAGTAATGTTTTCATTATGTCTGCTCTCCTGTTCTTGCATTGGCAGAGTGAATTATTACTTACAAAATGAAGAACTCATGAGTAGATACCATAAATGAATCCATCTGTAACCATGACACTCACAATATCAATACATTCAAAAGACACTTGAAGTTGAATTTTGTGATTTTGCAGGGGGAGAAGCAATACCTGATCCCTTCATAAGCAGAAATTATACCTAAGACCAGTAAAGATTTGTGGTATATGTTCAGGGATCTTCAGCTTCCCCAAAAGAAATTACAAGTGAGGATTTTCAGAGCCACAGATCTCCTCTTGCAAAAGGGGAGGCTTAATATGTAGTCTTTCCTCCATTAATAATACTTACCTTTCATGAAATATGAAAGGGAAAAGGGGGGTGCCTCTTAAAATAATGAAGCATCTGTGTCAGACAGTTTGTTTTGTTAAACAGGTGTTCACTAAAGCCATTCCTACCTCTTAAGCTCTCATATCAGCTTAAGCTCTCACACCAGCTATTAATTTCTGTTTTAAACAACAGCTTTGAGAAGTCCAATGAGGAAGATTGTTTACAGATGTTTATATTGTCATATTTATTTACATTTCAAATACAAGAAAACTTGTCAGTACAAACAACAGCTTCAAATTCACTTACTAAGTAGGATTGAATGAGATTCAGAATTTTCATTCTGGATAAAGAATTATTTGTCTGAAAGCCGCAGCTTGGCCGCAAAGCTTTGCAGTCCTGAGTGCTGCAAGTCCCCATCACTGAGCTTTTTTCAAAATATTGCAAGAAGAAAAATTGTAGTCTCGCCCATAACTTTCCTCACCTTTATAATATGTAAAGGATTGGGCTTCAAACAAAAGTTGATGTATCAAATCAATAAGTCAAGCCACTAGTTTAAATTTAACTAGAGAAAAAAAAAATAAATCCTTTTATTCCACCTTACGTCTTTCCTGAATCATTATTAAAAATAATAAAATAATAATAATAATAATAATAAAATCTAACTTCTAAATAAATTAAAATAAATTTTTCTATTAGCAAAAATTAGCCAGTATAAGCAATGCATGCACTTATACTTACTCCCTGCAAAGAGAACTATTCACTTCTAATAAATGCTTAACACTTTGGCAAACAGCTCTGTTTTGCAAGACAAATTATATATGTTTGAACACCAACTGTATAATGAAATTCATATTCCAGTAGAATAAATTGATAGTGCAGAAAATGAGTAAGACACTACTTCAGAAAGTAATTATTCTTTTTCTTTGTTTAAAGAAAGCTGTTTTACAATTGTTCACACATTTTGCCTACTGCAAAAATTAGAAGTCCCATTTGCAGGGTCCTGTCCCAGTTTTGGGTTGGGTAATGAGGACCTCTTCAGTGACATAAGAGAATAATATATCATACGTAGCTTTTTTCATCCTTTTAAATGTCTTTTCCTTGTCACTTCTAAAGACCTGGTAGGTCACTCAGGCACCTGGGAGGCTTTTCCCATTCCATTTCATGTCTCACTCTAATTCTACTCTGTCCTCAGTTGGAGCCTCCCAGAGATATATTTCCTATTAAGTTAACTGTAAAATAAATATTTGTCATAGATATCAGTACACTGTCAATTTTGATTTTCTTTGAAAACAGAAAATTTTTCAGTGAAAGAAGGCTCCATCTGTCCTTTTAATCTCTCAATTAGTGAATATACAATAAGCTTCAAAACAGGTGAATGGACTCTTAATCTGTTCAATAAATCATCACAGGGTTTGATTGTAAAAAGGCCTGATCTCTTTTGAAGATACCATCACACTCTGCAGTGCTCTTTAGATGTAGCTGGAGAGCTCTGAACATATTTTAGCTTAGGATCCTGTATATTCATCTGTGTATTACTAGTGTTGTAAGTGTCCCTCTTTTTCAGCTTAAAAGATAAACATTATAACTTGATTTAGACAGAAAAGGAAGAACATATTTACAGTTGAATGCTGCCAAGATGAAAGACAAGCCCTTAACATGAATGTGTTGATATAATTATTCACGAACTTTACAAAACTCCATGGGTCACAGAGATCATACCTTGCTAACAATGAATTATACTACACTAGCAAACAGTATGACACAATTGGATTGTCTTCATTGTTATTGAGATTCTTTGTTAATTAGAGAAATCACAGGGCTTTAATTCTAATTACTTTCTTTTTTCTTTGATAATGTAAAGTGGATATCCATCTGATGTACTTTGTTGCTTATTGTTGGTGAAAAGTACAACTATGTGCCCCATATAGAGTAAAAGTTCTTGGTTGCTCATTCAGCAGCACAGGTTCTTGGCAGAAAGTTGGTCATACGTGAGAGTTTATGTTGTAAACCCTGCTTGCCAAATGATGAAAATCTGAAAATGCAGCTGTGATTTCTCCCCTCTCATTTCATACTGAATTACTAGAGGTCTTTCCGCTGGACTTAGCTCTCATCTAGTATAAGGTGGCTCAACCCAGTAAAGCTGAATGGAGTCCTCTGGCACTGTAGGTTTTAATTGGCTTTCCAGTTACTCTTTGTCCAACACAGACAAAGAATTATTTCCATTCTTCTTCCCTTTGCCTAGTTTTACCCCCGTCTTGGTCCTTGAAACCTCCAGAGCACAGTAAATAAAACTACACTTTGTTTCAGTCTTGGAGTTGTCTTCATTTTAAAAATAAATAAATTAATAAATAATACAACAATGGGGTGATTTTCCTTAAGCCTACCCTTATTTTACTTTAAGACATATAGTCTTAAAATATAAGTGTCTTGATACTGTTTTGCAAAAGGACCACTGCCATGTCACCTTCCACATATGGGTGCCAATACTCTCCATGAATCACAGAAGGAAAATCGGGCTGGCAACACTTATTCAAGTTGAATAGAAAGCAGCAGGAGGGGAGCTGGATGGCAAAGTAAGTGTATAACTAATAGGATGTACACCTCTGACATCTGGTGGACAACCATTATGGTTTTTTGTCATCTTCTTTGAGTCTACATACAATTTCATTCAAAGTTAATGTCTAGACATTTTTTGCATGCCTTTCAAAAAGGTCCCTGACATTGGACATCAGTTGCTATCATACTTTAACTAATAATACTATATTGTATCACTAGTAGACCTTTTTCCACTTTCTGAAATAATTAGCCATTGTCAAACACTTTATTCATTCATCATTTATTCTTCCTTTTGTCCCAGGAACATCACCAGTCTTTCTACCCTTTCACTTAAAGTTTTGCTTACATAGCCTCTCTCTGTAATTGGTACTGCTATATCACAAGTCAGTTTTATGGCTGGAATGTTGCAAGACACGTGTTTACTGGTTTAGTTTTACATCTTTTTCTCCATCTTTCCTATGTTAGATTTTACTTTACCAGCTAAAACAATCTTTTGCTATTTTTTTTCTTTTCTCTAAAGCAAAAATTTTGTGAAACAAGATATTTTGAGTTCTTTTTTAATAATATTTTAGCAAATGTTATTAATGTCCTACACCATAAGGTAATTATTGAAATAATCTGATATGATCCATTTGCAGGAAGAGTTTAATATTTTTTCTTCCTTGAAAAGTGATGGGATCAATATGTACTAGAGACTTTTACTAAAGCATAAACCTTGGCTTATCTCAACCAAGGCAGTAGGCAGGCAATCTCTTCTACTCCTGGCCCTCTGTTGAGGGGACTGTCTTTTGACTTTGACTGTAAGGATCAAAACCACTGTGTGAACCAGGCACTTTTTTCTTCCTGGAGGGAAGGAATAAAAAAGAAGGTCAGTTCCCAGACTGGGTCATGGGGAAGGAACCAGATCTGCAGCAACAACCCTGTTCCATTGAGTAGAAACAGCCAGTTACAAGCATCAAAATTACACAGAGCATTTTTATGTCACAGATTTTTTTAAGTGTTATAAAGGATTATGCAAACAATGGAGAAGGATATAGAAATGCCTTTTATAACAGAATAAAAGCATTATGTGACTGACAACATTGCAAGTTTTTGTCAGATTTCAGTGCCATCCCTAGTAAGATGCTTGGCCTTTTCTTTGTGTACATTTAAGAAAAAAGACATAAGAGTCCTTTCCAAGATTTCACAAGATAAGACTGAATGGAAATAGTAAGAGTAAGTAATAAACTGTTAAAGGAAAGGCAGGAAAAGAAGAGTGATTATAGTGAATGAGTAGTATGGCTGCAGAGACTTTGTTTTTACAGTTAGATGGTTTCCACCATGAATGTCTGCCTTAAAACCCTATTCAGACAGAGAGAACCTATGAACTATAGAAAATTTCAGGCTTTTTGGCAACTCTTCATGCAAGAGCAGATCTGATTGCTGACCTTGCCACATGGTTTCAAGATTCTTTTTCCAGTTTTAAAATATAATAGTCATCTATCTCGTGAGTATATTTAGGTGTAATGATATAAAGAAAATTTATGCTTACATTAGCACCAGTTTGTTTACCACAATTTCAGAGATAATTCTTTATGATTAATACAGCACACTTCAGAGGGCACTAGAGTACGGGCTGGAAGACTGTTGTGGTTTAACCCAGCCGGCAGCTAAGCACCACACAGCTGTTCTCTCACCCTCCCTCTCTGGGATGGGGGAGAGAAACAGGAAAATGAAGCCTGTGGGTTGAGATAAAGACAGTTTATTAAGACAGAAAAAGATATTAATAATAATAATAATAATAGTACTACTAATAATAATGTGTACGGAACAAGTGATGCACAATGCAGTTGCCCACCACCCGCTTACCGATGCCCAGCCTATCCCCGAGCAGCCAGCCCCCCCACCCCAGCTAGCCACCCTTATATGTTGTTTAGCATGATGCCAGGTGGTATGGAATACCCCTTTGGCCAGTTTGGGTCAGCTGTCCTGGGTCTGTCCCCTCCCAGCTCCTGCTGCACCCTTAGCCTGCCCGCTGGCAGGACAGAGCGAGAAGCTGAAAAGTCCTTGGCTTAGTGCAAGCACTGCTCTGCAACAATTAAAACATCAGCATGTTATCAACACTCTTCTCATCCTAATCTAAAACATAGCACCCTACCATATACTAGGAGGAAAATTAACTCTATCCTAACTGAAACCAGGCCAAAGTCTTATATAGTATTTATCAGGCCAAGCTTCCAGGAGGAATAAATGATTTTGTGACCCCGGTCACCATGGTTCACTGTTGCTACACTCACATTTCCAAAATTATTTCAGACCTAAGATTGATTTTTTTTTTTCACTAAGCTACAAAATATATAGGAGCTTAATTTCTAAATACTGCTTAAACTTTGCATTAAGAATATACCATCCAGATCATACATGATCTTAATTAAATGCACTGAACAATAATTTATATGTTTATATGCACTGAATATAGTTTATATGTTTCTTTTGCTGATATCCATAAATCAGATGTACTCTAAGCAAGAGCAATATTGCAATATTAGATTGGATTGAGAAAAAAAAAAAGGGGGGTGGGGGGGAAGGTCACTGCAAAATATCATCTCAGCTGCAAAACCTAAGGGGATCCTACAGTCAATAGGGGGATCCTATATATTTAATAGGGGATCCAATATTCAATATGTATATTCAATTCAAACATAGCAGTAAGCTGCCTTCTAAACTATCTAATCAGAGTTTCTAAGGTATTTATCAGGGATTCTTGGTGCCATGACTTACATCACAACTTTATAGAAAATTTTAAGGTCCTACCCTTAACTTATTTCATAAAATTTACTTACTCTTCAGACTACAGTAGTTACATAATGATCTTGTTTGTGACACATCCAATTCACATCTAATAAATTAAGATTTCAAAATAAAGCTCATGTTCCAGTCCTTTTTCTGATTATAAAGTTAATTTATTACTATCACTGTTTGTAGAAACATGAAAACAATAACAGAAAAAGGTGTTTTGTCTTCCTTGTCTAGAACATTTATTTGTCAAGCTTAGGAAACTAATTTCAAAATTTAAATAATAAGGCTAAAATATTTTACCAAAGTTAGTTTTAAGATCTAAGAGCATAAGGGAAATGTCATGTTGGGCAAGATCTTTTTTTTTTCATTAAATATCCACAGAGAATAACTGCTTCAGAGAAAGGTAGCACAAATCCCACTGTTGAAGTTTCTTCCTAAGAAGAAATAAAGACAATGACTTGTTTCTGTCATGAAACCAGGCATCTTTCTATTTTATTTAACCTCTTTAATACAGCATTTTATATTTTCCTTACTCCCTTATTTCACTTAAATCTCTTTCAAACTATGCAAAGGTTCTGGAAACAGTAAGTTTTGAAAGTTAATTATGCAGCTTTTTAAAAAATCCTTTTATCAGTTTTAATTATAATGTTCTTCAAAAATCCTTGAATGTCTTCATATTCTCGTAATAAGAAGGCACACGTGAGAAGACATTATCTTTCATTCCTCTCTTTTCCATATGTTCCTCTTCATACTTTTCTGCTTTAAATTACTTTACATAAATATAATAATATATTTTTGCATATTTATCCTTCCACTCATAGTGATTTTACAGGTGTAACTTTAATTATCCACAATTCCCACCCCATTCCTTGGAAGTTGTCTCAATTAACCTATAGAATATTGACCAAGTTCTTGTCTATCAGTGTCAAAGGTAAAGAAAGTATTATTTAAAATCTGTTAAATTGCTAAAATATTGTGATAATTATGGGTGCAAAGTGTTAAAAAATAAAAATAATTTTTGAAAAGCTTAATAATTATTATGATATAATATAGATTGATAGATAGATAGATTAGACAGATAGATAGGTAGGTAAATAGATAGATAGATAGATAGATAGATAGATAGATAGATAGATAGATAGATAGATAGATAGATAGTTAGTTCTGGAAGAGGATTGAGCATTTGGATTGTATTTTTTTCTCCTTGGTCTCTTTTCTACAGTTGTCATTTTGTTCTCTTCAGAGCTTTATCTACATTTAAAAGAAATATCTGTGCAGTGTTTATTGCAACATTTTGAGCAAATTTAGGATTTACACCCATGAAGTAAGCTGTGATATTATTTCCTATAGCTGTCCAAAAATTCAACAAAAAATGAGAAGGTCAGAATGAAAAAGAAAGATCTGTAAAGGATTTGAAATAGAAATGACCTACCAGTATATTTTAGGAGAGTGATGTTCTATGCTTTACAGACTCAGAAATTAATCATCATGGAAGTAAAGAGAGCCTTGCCTGAAAAAATTATACCCTTAAATTTTAGTTAAATTTTTAAGGTAAGAACTTGATATACAAACATTATCAATACAGGACAATAGGTTAATATAGAACTGGTTAGGAGTTCTTTCTCTGGTCTCTCATTAATGCCTTTAGTGCTGAAACTGAACGCAAAGTATCACAGAAGTTCACCATCATAAGTATACTTTCATGTGAACTTGCCATACTTGACAGGCTCATCTACCTCATTCATTGCCATAGGCTACTGCTTTCCCTAGTAATTCTGCAGTTACGAGACATATGAAATGCAAGGAAAAAATATATATATATATATATAATATATATTAATCAATATTAACAATATATAATAATATATAATATATCACAGAATCACAGAATCATCTAGGTTGGAAGAGACCTCCAAGATCATCTAGTCCAACCTCTGTCCTAACACTAACAAGTCCTACACTAAACCATATCACTAAGGGCTACATCTAAACGTCTCTTAAGGACCTCCAGGGATGGCGACTCAACCACCTCCCTGGGCAGCCCATTCCAATGCCTAACAACCCTTTCAGTAAAGAAGTTCTTCCTAACTTCCAACCTAAACCTCCCCTGGTGCAAATTTAGCCCATTCCCCCTCGTCCTGTCACCAGGCACGGGGGAGAATAGACCTACCCCCACCTCTCTACAGCCTCCTTTAAGGTACCTGTAGAGAGTGATGAGGTCTCCCCTGAGCCTCCTCTTCTCCAGGCTAAACAACCCCAGCTCCCTCAGCCGCTCCTCGTAAGACTTGTCCTCCAGACCCCGCACCAGCTTTGTTGCCCTTCTCTGAACTCTCTCGAGCACCTCCATGTCCTTCTTGTAGCGAGGGGCCCAAAACTGAACACAGTACTCAAGGTGCGGCCTCACCAGAGCTGAGTACAGGGGGACAATCACCTCCTTAGACCTGCTGGCCACACTGCTTCTTATGCAAGCCAGGATGCTGTTGGCCTTCTTGGCCACCTGAGCACACTGCTGGCTCATATTCAGCTGCCTATCAACCAGTACTCCCAGGTCCTTCTCCTCCAGGCAGCTTTCCAACCACTCATCTCCCAGCCTGTAGCTCTGCTTGGGGTTGTTACACCCCAGATACAGGACCCGCCCCAGATACAGGACCCGGCACTTGGCCTTGTTGAACTTCATGCAGTTGACCTCAGCCCATCGGTCCAGCCTATCCAGATCCTCCTGCAGAGCCTTCCTTCCCTCAAGCAGATTGACACACGCACCTAACTTGGTGTCATCTGCAAACTTACTGAGGGTGCACTCGATCCCCTCATCCAGATCATCGATTAAGATATTAAAGAGGACCGGCCCCAGCACTGAGCCCTGGGGGAATCCACTAGTAACCGGCCTCCAACTGGATTTGGCTCCATTCACCAAAACTGTTTGGGCCCGGCCATCCAGCCAGTTTTTAACCCAACAAAGCGTACACCAGTCCAAGCCACGAGCAGCCAGTTTCTTGAGGAGAATGTTGTGGGAAACTGTGTCAAAAGCCTTACTAAATTCAAGGTAGATCACATCCACAGCCTTCCCCTCATCCACCAAACATGTCACTTGGTCATAGAAGGAGATCAGGTTCGTCAAGCAGGATCTGCCTTTCATAAACCCATGCTGACTGGGCCTGATCGCCTGCTTGCCCTGCAAGTGCCGCGTGATGACCCTCAAGATAATCTGCTCCATGAGCTTTCCTGGCACTGAGGTCAAACTGACAGGCCTATAGTTCCCCGGGTCTGCCCTGCGGCCCTTCTTATAGATGGGCGTCACATTGGCTAGCCGCCAGTCAACTGGGACCTCCCCCGATAGCCAGGACTGCCGATAAATGATGGAAAGCGGCTCGGCCAGCTCCTCCGCCAGTTCGCTTAGTACCCTCGGGTGGATCCCATCTGGCCCCATCGACTTGCGTACATCCAAGTGTTGTAGCAGGTCGGCAACCATTTCCTCATGGATAGCGAGGGCCACATCCTGCTCCCCATCCCCTTCCACCAGCTCAGGGTACCAGGTATCCAGAGAACAACTAGTCTTGCCGCTAAAGACTGAGGCGAAGAAAGCATTGAACACCTCAGCCTTTTCCTCATCTTTTTTAACTAAGTTTCCCCCCCCATCCAGTAACGGATGGAGATTCTCCTTAGTCCTCCTTTTTGTGTTCATGTATTTGTAAAAACGTTTTTCGTTATCTTTAACGGCAGTAGCCAGATTGAGCTCCAGATGAGCTTTGGCCTTTCTAATTTTGTCCCTGCACAGCCTCGCAACATCCTTATAGTCCTCTTGAGTAGCCCACCCTCTTTTCCAAAGATTATAAACCCTCCTTTTTCTCCTAAGCTCGAGCCACAACTCTCTGCTCAGCCAGGCCAGTCTAGTTCCGCGTCGGCTCATCTTTGGGCACGCGGGGACGGACCGCTCCTGAACCATTAAGATTTCCTTCTTAAGGAGTGACCAGCCTTCCTGGACTCCTCTGCCCTTCAGAACCTCCTCCCAAGGGACTCTGCCAACCAGTGTCCTGAACAGCTCAAAGTCAGCCCTCCGGAAGTCTAAGACAGCGGTTTTACTGGTCCCCTTCCTGACTTCGCCAAGAATAGAGAACTGAACCATTTCGTGGTCACTCTGCCCAAGACAGCTCCCGACCACCACATCTCCCACCAGTCTGTCACTGTTTGTGAAGAGAAGGTCTAGCGGGGCACCTCCCCTGGTAGGCTCTCTAACCAGCTGCGTCAGGAAGCTATCTTCCACGCTCTCGAGAAACCTCCTAGACTGCTTTCTCTGGGCTGTGTTGTGCTTCCAGGATATGTCTGGGAAGTTGAAGTCCCCCTCGAGAACAAGTGCTGACGATTTCGCGGCTTCTTCCAGCTGCTTGTAGAACTCCTCATCAGTCTCCTCATCCTGGTTCGGCGGTCTATAACAGACCCCCACCAGGATGCTTGCCTTGTTGGCCTTCCCGTTGATCCTAACCCATAGGGACTCAACCTTATCATTCCCAGCCTCAAGTTCCTCAACATCAAAACACTCTCTAATATAGAGAGCCACACCACCACCCCTTCTGTGCTGCCTGTCCCTTCTGAAGAGCCTATAGCCAGACATTGCAGCACTCCAGTCATGAGAGTGGTCCCACCACGTTTCCGTGATGGCAACCAAGTCATAGCCTTCCCGCTGCACGATGGCTTCCAGCTCCATATATATATATGGATATACATATTCCATATATATATATATATATGACTTGATTTAGAATACTTTTGCTAGTTTTAACGAACACAGTGCTGCTGCTATTGCTTCTGCAATTGCAACCAACTTGTTCACTAGCATTCTTTATACTTTTGTTATCTTTTCAAATATATTCATTTTTATAAGTACAGATGCAATCAAACTTTTTTTGTGGAAAGCCTTTTATATCTAGATTACCTGAGTTATATTTCTATCTAGTTTTGAAGTAAATTATTCTGCACATCTAATTAGTTTCATTTTTTTAGTTGTCATGGTTACACCATGCACTTTTATACACTAAGCTGTAACCAGCACCATTTTTAAGTGGTAAGCATTTTTCAAAATAATTAATTCTGTCAGATATGAGATGAGATGTCTTTATTATATCTCCACATAAATTGAGCTTTGAAAGGAGTTCTTTGTTCATATCCCAGTTAGCACAAGCTTTTCTTCTGTGTACTTACAATGTCCCAAAAGGATTAAAATTCTTTATTCTCTAACCAAATTTCTCTCTCTTTTTTTTTTTCTTTTTTTTTTTCTTTTTTTTCTTTTTTTAACCAGTAATCCTTCTAGGGTAGACTCCAATAAAACACATCTGTTACATTTATATTCCAACATCAGTACAACTTTGTGCTCTGAACCAATGTGTTTTGATTCAATGCACTATTAAACAACTTCTCTGTTTTCCAAAAAGGGAGGCTATGTATCACTGAATGACTAAATAAGCCATTTATATATGGCATTAATATCAGCATTAGTACTTTCTCCTACAGCCTCTGTGACCTTGTACTTTGGTTCAGTTCTTCCCCTGCAGAACTAACTGATGTACATTGATTCAACGCACATTGTTAATTTTCACAAACAAAACAAAACAAAATGTTTGCAAACTATACCCTGAAAATATTGCCATGTTCCGGGCAATTGTGATCAGGGCTGTGGAAGTTTGAAAAATAGTGTATGCGCTTGAAAGATAAGACAGAAGACAAATGTTATGTTTTTCTTTTAAAAGGCAGTATATTGTGTACACTGTATCAAAATATATAGCTATTTTTGGACATAGCTTTTTTTTAACATTCTTTAATAAGGCATTTCTATTGTTATTTCTTTTACACAACTGACACCACTTTTCTTGCTGTTTGGACTGCAAATTTTTCTACAACTGTCACGGTGTTTCCTAAGAGAATATATGTGAATGAGTTTATAGATTCTATCATAGCTGGCTTCCCTAACATATTAAAAAATCAAGTTCCATAAAATCAGAATGCATTGACTACCCATGGAAAAAAGCAGCTTTACAACTTTGTGTACTTCATTGAGCTACCTGAATATTGTAAGAAATCAAAAATGGTTTCTGCAAAATAGAATGAAACTACTTATAATGTTCTACTGTTTGCTTTTGTCAGATGCTGAAATAAAATTAGGTTTAAAGACATATCATTCTAGGGAACGATCATAGGGAAAGTGATTATAAGTTTTTTTCAATGGACATCAGAGTGAACTCAGAACTACAGCTATTGGCACAGGTCTTATTATAATCAAAGAAAATTATATCTCAACAAGCAAAGGTTGAATTTTTCTGCAATTACCATATATATAGGACTTAAATAAGGCTATATACTTTACATATGAATAACAACTCAGTGGACGACCCACAGGACTTACAATTGAATTTTAGACCTTGCTCTGTGAACAAGAGCAGCAAACAGTTGACAGTGAATAATAATAATAAACTTTAAAAGTTCTTTGCATTCATTAGAACAAAATCACTATGCTGATATTTCCTTCCTCATCTTCTACCTTTCTTTAGACTGGAGTATATTACAGGTATTAGTGTCACCTTCTTCAGATAGAAAGTAGGATTTTTAACAAAACAAAAGTTTTCATGAAGAGTGTCTATTACTGTTCCAGAAATTGCAATGTGTGGTCAAAAGGTCCAAAGTTACTTTTTTAGATTTAAATATGATTTCATTAGCATAATTCCAGGATGAAGTTTTCATATGGAAATCATCTGATTTAGGATTGTCCCTTCTTCACAATAAAGTCTGTAATAGGGAAAGCTCTCTTGATTCTTGATGGCAATCCCCTCTGATCATAATATGTCTGGGTACAGTCATCATCTGATCCTTCAAAGAAAGTAAACACTCGTGAACAAGTAGCCTACTGTTTAATCACATTTGGGACATGTTAAATGCAGAAGGCATGAATTTAAATCTTTCCAGCATTGGCTATTTGTCAGTGGCAATACTTCTCACATGTTCTGCAGACCAATGCTAAGGTGACAACAGCAGCTTACAATACTTATTTTTTCTGTATTAATTCTAACACACCATCTTCATATGAACTCAGTATTCAGAATTCAAACATGATTCAAAGGAATAAAGAAATATGGCAAAGGATAGTCTGACTGCTTTGTCATTCCAAAATGAAACTTCATCTTTCTTGTATCTTACAAGTTATTTATATCTCAGCAAAACTATGCCACTCTCCCCTACACCATGAGGATAATCCCCATTTTGTTATGTGAAGTATTTATTGCAAACAAGGACACATCAACAATTAATAAACATAATAATTGTGAAATGTGTACTACATAATCCTACTTTAACTAACAGAACACAAATGTAAATGCTGAGACCACATCATCCCACAGGTTATTTAGCTGTGTCATGGGCAGGACTGTCGATAATGTACAAGAACAGCTGGTTGCCTGCAGCACCAAAATAACAAGGCAGCAAAATGTTCACTGTCTGTTTCCATGTGTATCTAGATGCCAGGCAGCATGGAATTTTTATTGTTTGCCTAGGGTATTAGAGCTCTTAGAGCTAGACTTAGTAAAAAGTAAGCCTGCTTTTATTTCACAGTATTACAGAATAGTTGCAGTTGGAAGGGATCTCTGGAGGTCTGGTCCAACCCTCCTGTTCCAGCAGGGACACCTAGACCAGATTGCCCATATCTAGTTCCAGATGGCTTTTGAAGATCTCCAAGAAGGGAGACTCCACCACCTCTCTGGGCAACCTGTTCCAATGCTTCATCACTCACACAGTAAAGAAGTGTTTGCTGATGTTTAGACAGACCTCTTGTGTTCCAATTTGTGCCCATTGCCTCTTGCCCTGGCACTGGGCACCACTGAAAGGAGCCTGGCTTTGTTCTCTTTGCACTCTTTCTTCACGTATTTATAGACATTGGCAAGATACACTCACACACACATACACCAAGCCTCCTCTTCTCCAGGCTGCTCAGTCCCATCTATCTCATACTCTCCTCACAGGATAGGTGCTCCCATCCCTTGATCATCTTGATGGCCCTCTGTTGGACTCTTTGCAGTGTGCCCAGGCCTTTGTTGTACTGAGGGGCAGTACTGGGTCTGTCTGGGATGGAGTTAACTTTCCCCGCAGTGACCTATACTGTGCTGTGTTCTGCACTTGTAGCTAGACAGCAACGTTTTGTCTATTGCTGAGCAATACTGGTACAGCATCAGGACTTCCTCTACCTCCCCCCTCCCCACCCCCCCCAAGAGCCAGTAGGCTGGGGGTTGGCAAGAAGTGGGGAGGGGACATCACTAGGGCAGCTGACCTAAACCAAACAACAGGATATTCCATACCATATGATGTCACACTTAGCAATAAAAGGTGGGAAAGGAGAAGGAGCGAGAGGAGCTCTTGTTATGAAGAAGTCTGTCCTTCCATGCAACTACTACATGTATTGAGGCCCTGCTTCCCGGGACATGGCCAAACATCAAACATTGTTCTTTGATGGGAAGTAGAGATTTTTTTTTCTTTCTTTGTGCTTCCATGAGGCCTTTGCTCATTTTGTTTCCTTATTCCTTTCCCTTTAATTAAATTATCCTTATTTCAACCCATGAGCTTTTTTTTCCTTTCTGGCGTATTTTCTTCTCCCTCTCTTCTGAGGAGGAGGGGAGTGAGAGAGTAGTTGTGGTGGAGTTCAGCTGCCCAGCAAGGTAAAACCACCACAGGGGCCCAGAACTAGACACAGAACTTCAGGTACAGTCTTGCCAATGATGAATAGAGGGGAAGGATCACCTCCACTGACCTACTGGCAATACTTTGTCTAACGCGACCAAGAATACCATTAGCCATCTTAGTAGCAAGGGCACATTGCTAACTCATGTTCAGCTTGGTTTCTGCTTTCCAACTGGATGGCCCCCAGAATATACTGGTGCCTGGGGTTGTTCCTCCACAGGTGCAGGACTCTGCACTTCTCCCTGTTGAACTTGTGAGATTTTTGTCAGCCCACCTCTCCAGCATCTGGATGGCTGCACAACCTTCTGGTGAGTCAGCCACTCCACAGAGTTTTTGTGTAATCTGCGAATATACTGAGGCTGCACTCTACCCAGTCACCAAGATTGTTAACTACACTCTTAAACAAGACTGTACCCAGTATTGATTGGAGTACTCCACAGGTACTCCATTCATTACTGGCCTCCAACTAGACTTTGTGCCACTGACCGCTACCCTCTGCATCCAACTGCTTTTGATCCACCCAACACTCTTGTCATCCAGCTCATATGTCAACAGCTTCTCTGTGAGGATCTGATTGGGAACACTGTCAAAGGTTTTCATGAAGTCCAGGAAGACAACATCCACCGCTCCTCCCAAACTTATAAAGACCTTCTCATTAGTGGTGAAAACCAACCCTTCAAATACCAGCAATTTTTTTTCTCTGCTCACCTTGGGTTCATTCTGTTTTTAAAATATGTTGATGGAAGGTACTGTGTAGCTTACCAATACGGCTATGATGAGCAGAGCTGTTTGTGAAAATGTCACCTTTAATTGCACAGACTGGAGTTTGCTTCAAGTTTCACAGATGTAATGGGTTTGTTTCCAGAACATAGCACTATCAGCTCAAGTTAAGGAAAGGACTATTCCCACACGGGGACACAATCTACAGCATTTCTCTCCTTGCTGCCATCTGACCAAGAGGAGATACAGAAGCAGAATCTGCATTCAGATCTGTACTCTACATATTTAGTAGTCCCAAAAGGCAAATATACTACACATACCAGGGTTTTCTCGGTTATCAAGTCTAAACAGATCAAAAGTCTTGATCTCTATAAAAAACTGTAGCTATATCAGGGGTAAGTTTACAGTACTCAAGAAACACCAAAATATTCTCGTATTGTGAAAAGTGTTTTCCCTGTTCACATTCATATATCTGCATCTGTGTACTTGTTTTCTGATCATATGGACAAACTACCTTTGACCCGTATAAAAACGTGAAACCATTTTTGAGGTGTAATGTGACTTTTCCAGAATGTTAAGGAACATTCCTTCCAAAAGCATCTTTTTTAAACACTACCTGCTTTGTTTTTTCACATGTTAAGAAGCTCTTCCTTAAACGGAAGAATGACCCTGGCCAGTATTTTTTTCATGTATATCAGCTGTGTTCTGGATAAGTTTTTCAGATCCAAAAAAGGTACTTCCATTCTACGTGTGCGTAAATATGAGCTGAACTGGGTGATGGCCCATCAAATAGTTGTTTCTGCCCAAAAGCAAGAGGGACTCACCAGTTCTGCTCATCTCACAAAGCACTTGGGAGAATTATATGTCCACTAGAAGATCCCCTTAGCCCAAAATTGTTGCTGTGATGCAGTTTATTTATATGAACCACTTTTACACTGTAGGAAAAGACAGAGAAGGCTGAGATCTGACTAAAAGAATTATCATCTATATGTTCGATGCTTTAGAAAAATAATGTCACTTTTATATGAAGATGAAACCTTGGCAATATTGACATTCACTACATGCTCAGCTGTAAACCTATGTATATGTACATTTACAATATAAACTTCCACTGTTGATAAATAGTACTGAATAAGAATATATATTAAGTACAGTATAAAAGAGTATATTTTTATCTAAAACCCCAAACAATGGAAATTGTTATTCCACTCTGGACACTAAAATGGTGTTTCTAAAATGCAACAATCCTGCTCCACGGTCATATGCCGTTTTATGGAAAGAAAAGGAGTCAACAGTTTTTAGAAGCTTTAGATTTTTTTTTATTTTTTTTAAGTAAAAACAGCAATAAAGGATAGAAAGCACATAATTTGCTTTAGTAGGTTCTAACAAAATTCAAGACTTCTTACAATACCCCAAGGCTATACTTTGTTTCCAATTAATGGTTGCATTCCTGGAATCATATAAAAAAAATTTGTATGTTCTTCATGCACAGAAAATCTGTCTAATGATTTTCTTACCATGTTCCAGTCCAGATAAAAGCACCTAATTTCTATAACAACATTAACTTCACAAGTGACATAACATTTGTGACTAGCAGTAAGCTGTTTCTTTAGCTAAGTGTTTTTGTATCACATACAAAGTGGAAAACACAGGCATTTTAGTAAAAAGTCTAGTAAAAAAAAAAAAAAACACTCTAAAGAAAATGTCCCAGAGGACATTAAAGAAAATGACCAGAGGGAAAAAAAAATGCAATGCCACATGACATGAATTTGCAGATGTTTTTGAATCATGAATCATCTTGAATGAAGAGGATGAAAAAAAAAATACATTTATAAAAAATGATGTTAACTTCGCTCTATTTATACTTTTGCATATTTATGGCTATATACATTTTTTTTTCCCTTTGGAAATGTGTAAAAACAGCAAGAGAACATGCACATATGTAAGATATATAAAGAATAAACCAGAATTTAGAAACTACCTTCAACAGTCCCTACTCCTACAGCAAAACTCTTATATCAGCTTTAGAAATCAAAGAATTCTTTCAATTCACCATCAGGAAATAAAGCCAGGTTTCTGCCACTGAAATTGAATTTCATGAAATATCCTTACACTGGAAAATTATAAAATATTTGCAAACAATAATCTCAAACTAAAAGGAGAAATGTTATTACTCTAGTAAAGCTGCTGTAGAGTCTCAAAGAAAACAGGTATCCAAAATCCCATCTTACATCAGTCAGCTACTCCACTAACATGCTAAAATGATGTGTTTCCTCACATGCAAGTGAAACAAACAATACGTAAGTGTTCGGCAAACTTCAGGGATTAAACATGTGATAAACTACAGGGATTACACATGTGGTAAACTGCAGGGATTAAACATGTGACATGGAAGTCAGGATATCTCTAGACTATTTTATATTACCAAGGCTAGAACCTAGGTATTCTGTATACTCACAAACTTCTCTAAAGGCAAAGGAGAGGGAGGAAATAAACTACACAAAAAGTTGCATAGAAAAGCTATTCAGTTTCAACTTTAAGCAAGGAATAGGCTTTGTATTAGCACTTTTTTTTAGGACTATACATCAATATATTTCACTTCATCATTACAATGGGAATAATTACCATTATTGAAGAAATTAAAATCTTTTTTTAAATACTTAAAGTATGTTATTGATGCTCAGAGACTATAGAGTACAATATAATGCAATTATTTTCATTACCTAGAGTTTTGTTCATTCAACCCAACAGCAAACTCCAGTATATACAAAAGTTCAAGATTTACATGTAAAAACAAATCAATGATTTGAAGATAAAATGATTTTCTTCACTATATCAAATGTCTCAATACAAACTTTCTTGAGTTAGTAATTTTCTTCTTTCTGAAGTTCAGCACCAATATCTTTCGGGATTATTTAAAAAAAAAATACATTTTTTAAGATAAAAAATGATTTAAATTACACAATTTTAAGTGCCCTATTTGCATTCAACAAGCATATTTTTTCAGCTTCAGTTGAAAATGTCAGAAAGGTGTTCTGCAGGAGAGGAGGGACAGAGACAGAAGGAGACAGAGTCAGAGACAGAGGATGTTTAACATCAACTTAATAAAATAGTTGTTCAACAAGATAAAATAAAAAAAAGGAATATAGATAGTGAATAAATCTTCTGTCCTCTCATACAGAGAACCCCCTGTTCTTTCATCATCTGACAGACCCCAAATTTATCTACAACACACTGCACATATTCCTTCTGCAGAGAGATTCCTCCTTTGGGGTCATTTGAGCTATTATATAAGTTGCTTACTAGAAAATAACTTTTTTTTTTTTTTTCCAAATTGTGTTCTCATGAAAATCTCTTGTTGCCTTTTTAAATACAGGCAAGGCCCCTCATTTTGCGGATACCTAGTATCAAATGAGAGCTGCCTACAGGCTACAATAGCTGATTCATCTGACTGAGGTTATCCTGCAGCCAAGGGACTTGTGCAGAACAAAACATGAAGACCATACTGGTCATTCAACCCAGCGCAAAGAGGTGTGGACTTGGGAATGTTTAGTCTAACTGTGACGTTGGTCACTGATTCCTTGATGTGCAATGGTTATCTGATTAGGATCACTACACTCCACCCATTGACCTACACACAGTTTACCTTTCCCCCTCCAAAATAATAATAATAATAATTACAGACTATATAGATAATATATAGATTTTTCAAGCCCTGAGTACCTGGCCCAAAAGGGAGACATGGACTGTTCAAGAACAATAACTCCTCAAGTACAACATCTTCTGCAAGGCTCACAGTACAGAAGGTTATTCAGAATTCAAAATATAAAACAACTCAAAGGAAGGAAGGAAGGAAGGAAGGAAGGAAGGAAGGAAGGAAGGAAGGAAGGAAGGAAGGAAGGAAGGAAGGAAGGAAGGAAGGAAGGAAGGAAGGAAGGAAGGAAAGGAAAGGAAAGGAAGGAAGGAAGGAAGGAAGGAAGGAGCTTACACGATTGTAAAAGTTATGCATATAATTTTATTTTCTTTCATATTTAAATTAAAAACTTGCCAAGTTATCTTAAACACAATTTTTCATCTCCATTGAAATGGGTCAAATTTTTTCACTGTTCAGAGGATTCACATTTGTTCAAAAATTTGCAATACTGAAAAGTTAATAAACTACAACCAAGCACCACATATAGTCATAAAATTTTAGTGTACTATGATTCAGGACAACCCTAGTCAAATGACTCATCCTTACTAATCTAAAGGGTTAAAATCATATGCACACTTGAGATCAATGTGGTCTAATAATTTTCTTCAGTTCTTACTTCTGACACCTTTCTCAGTTTCAAAAATATTATGGATATATTATAGTCTGAGTAAAGAAATATAGCCCTCCAAAGAGTATAGAGAAATTATTCAACTGTGCAGGAATGGAGCTAGGAAAGCGAAAGTCCATCTGGAGTTAAAACTGGCTAGGGATGAGATGGGCAACAAGAACAGATACTACACCTATATAAACAAGAAGGAAAATGAGGATATACATAAGCCCACTACTGAATGGGGCATGGGACTTGGTAACAAAAGACATGGAAAAGGCTGAGGTTCTTGATGCTTTCTTTTTTTCAGTCTTTTAACAGTAAGATTAGCCTTTAGGTATCCACTGACTTTGAGAAAAGAAAGTCTTGAGTAAGGAAGACATGCCCTCAGTGGAGGTAGACCAGATTAAAAAACTCTTAGTATAACATACCCATACTTCATGGGAAACAACATACACAAGTTCATGGGCCTGATGGGCTGTGTCCACAAGTACTGAGGAAGCTGGCTGATATAACTGTGAGGCTACTCTTGATACTTTTTTAAAGGTCTTGTCAATTGGAAGAGGTTTCTGAAGGTCAGAAGGGGGCAAATGTCATTCCTGTCTTCAAGAAAGGCAAAAAAGAAGGTCAGGGGGACTGCAGGTTAGCCTCACCTCAATCTCTGGGAAACTGATGAAGAAGCTAATTCTGCAAACTATTTCCAAATATACAAGGAACAAAACAGTGATGGGAGGTAAAAAAGGAAAAAGGAGGAAAACGTGTTTAACTGAATTACTAGCTTTCTACATTGAAGTGACTAGCTTGGTGGATGAGGGTAAAGATGTTGTTTATCTTGACTTTAATAAGGTTTTTGACACTTTATATTTAACATCCTCATAGACAAGCACACGTTACAAAGTACACGTTAGTGTAAGTGGAAAGTGAGGTGTATTGAAAACTGGTTCAACAACCGAGCCCAGAGTGCTGTGACCAGTAGCAGAAAATCCAGTTGCAGGCAAGTCATTAGTGGTGTACCCCTGGGGTCAATACCTAGTTCAATACTGTCAGACCCCTTCATGAATGATCTGGGTGGTAGGACAGAGTTCATAATGTTAAAAATAATAAATAATAAATAATAATAATAAAAAATAAAATAAAAAATAAAAACAGAAGGAGTTGGTGATACACCAGAGGCTTGCAGCGTCATTTTAAGGTAGCTGGACAAGTTGGAGAATTGGACAGAGAGGATTGTCATGCAGTTTAGCAAGAGGAAATGCAAAGTCTTGCACCTGGGAGGAATAACCCCAAGCACCAGTACATGGTGGGGACCAACCAGCTGTAAAGCAACTGTGAAGAGAAAGACCTGGGGGTCCTACGTGATCATGGGTCAGGCATGAAACTAAAAAGGCCAACAGCCAAACAGCTGTTTATTAGGAAGAGCACTGCCATCATGTTGAGGGAGTTGCTCCTTCCTCTCTACTCAGCACTGGTTAGTCCACATCTGGAGAACTAGGCCTAATTCTGGTCTCCCCAGTACAAGAAAGGCATGCTGGAGAAAGTCCAGCAAAAAGCCTCAAAGATCATTAAGGGACTGGAGCATCTGTTATTCTATAACAGGCCGAGAGAGCTGTTCAAACTGAAGAACAGCCTGATCAGGGGTTATATTATTCATGTGTATAATGGTATTAGGAGGGATTTTATCCAGGCACATAATGATGGGAGGTAATGAAGGACAGCCAAATTCTTTTTGATGGTGCCCATTGACAGGATGAGAGAACACACATTAACTGAAAGGGAATTCCATCTGAAAGCAAGAAAAAACTTTTATACTGTGTGGGTCATCAAATACTGGACAGGGTTGCCAAGACAGATTGTGAAGTCTCCATCTTTTGAGACATTCAAAACCCAACTGAACACAGTGCTGTGCAGTTCTAATTAATACTGCTTGAACAGGGGAATTGGAATAGTTGATATAAAGAGATCCCTGACAACCTCAGTAATTTTTTAATCAGACCTTTTTTTTTTCTGGTTCATCTTTGGGGATGTTAATATCTCACTGAAAGTACGTAGCCTCTGGAGAACTAATTGTTTGTTCATGTTGCCTCATCCAAAATGTTTTCACTATTTTTTTATAATTTCTAAAAAATGCATGTATATTGTATAATAACACAATGCAAAACTTTACAGATTGAAATATAAAATTTGATGTAAAACTTTGTAGCAATGTATAATAAGTGGCTTATCAAAAATAATAGTTTATTATTCATTCAAATAAAAATAATTACAATTAACTTATTCAGTTTTCTATCAATATAACAAATATTTGATTTAGCTTAAGTTAGTAAATACGTTAATAAATACGTTACCAAAACAGAGGGGAAAAAAATAATGCTATCAACACTTCGCCTACTTTGGTGTTTTACAAATACGCTAACATTTATGGTTTGGAAACTAAACATTTCAAATCACCTTCCTGTTCCACAGTGACTTTTCCTGTTTTCCTGTTCCACAGTGACTTGTCCTTGTTTGCTGCTCTCTTTAATACACCCAGACATATATACACTGCAATTACAAACTAAATCAGTTTATCAGTTTATGGCTAGAAATGGAAATCTTACAGAAAAGGGGTTCTTTACCCTCCCTGTGTAAATTCCAAAGAAAAATATCTGTATTTGAACATCTGATCTGTCATAACAAATCAAAATGCCTGTCAAGTCTTCAGTTACATAAACATATATATATTCTTACAAATACCAAAAGTCTAGCCTCACTGTTTGACTGACAGATAGATAATGGCCATTATGATTATTCACAGCCACTGTACTTTGGAAGAATTACTGGTGACAATTTAAAGATAAGAAAAGAAATATCTTGCTAACTTATCACAGGATTTTTATCATTCAGAACAAAATGTCATGTAAAAAAGAAGTGAGGAACAATGAGTTTGAATAAAGTAACAGTAGTTTAAAGGAGGTTCCCTAGTCTTACAAATAAATGTAACATAATAAATATAATGTAAACGTTAAAAATAAAGGTATGGAAAACACTCCAGCAAGAGAATGATTTCAGGTAGCCCAAAAATTTCTCAGAAAAATTACTCTAGAAAAATGTACAATCTAGTGTAACAGCATAATGGGAAGTAATGAAGTTAAAGGTACTTGTCTGATGTTTACTGTAATGTAGCTGTGAATACATGTATGATAGCACAGCAAGAGTTCTGAAGAGGTCCATTTCTATTTTTACAAAATATTTTTATCACTATTTGTATTAATTGACAGAACGTGGATAGTGGAAAACATTCTTCCTCTTGTACACACACCACATCTTCCAGCTGATACCACCTACATACAGTGATGCAACAGGCATGATTGTATTATCTAAAGTAAACTGACTCATAATTTCTAAACTAAATAAAGTGGGGGCATTAACTGGATTACTAAATACATTACTGGTATTTAATGTTTCAGACCATAGAATTGTGAAATTTCATTCTCTGCAAATAAAAAGCTACTACATGCTAAAGACTGTGATAAAATCAAAAAGGTTGCCATGATACTTGCTAGTTGACCTGATACATTCAAAATGAATGCAAGAAGGAGAACTTTGACTTTATTTTCTGTGTCCATCTTCCTCTTGTGAGCTTTCTGAACCCAGTGTAAATGTTGGTTTTAATTTAATTCCATCTACCCTTAATGTAAGCAGTAATGGCATCTGTAGAGAATAATCAGACTTGTTAGCATCACTGATAAACACTAGCCTTGGGCAAAGAAGAGTGGAACAGCTTGCTCCTGTTTATCTCTTATACAAACTTTGTGGATGGAGGTCCACAAACTTGGTATGAGAGGTTGCTGAAGGAGAGAGTCTTGTCTTGGTGGGACAGCTCTGTTCTCATGGTAGAACAGAATCTTGATGGCCATGGTGGCCACATGAAACCCTTTGCTTCATTATGTGTAAAACGAATATTAAAGTTAACATCCCTTATATGATAATGAGCTTAATGAATTGCATGCTAAACATATATGACTAGAGTACCCAACTCTTCACTCAAATAATGCTAAACGTCATCCCAGGGAGAGAACAGATAAGGTTAGAATATAAAAGGATATATAAGGAATTAGTGAAAAAAGGGGAAAAAAATAAAATAAAAGAGAGAAGGAGAAGCTAGTGTTAGAAGAAAAAAACAGTTAGAGAGAGTAAAAAAAGAGGAGCAGGGAAGAGAAAGAAAAAGAAACTCAGAAGAGGCAGTCAGTAGGCTGTTCTCATTCTTCTCCACAAAGAACAGGAACAGCTTTGTGCCTCCAACCTTTGGTGAGAAAGACCTGGGATAGTATTTTGCTAACACTATTATAACATATTAGTGCTACTGCAGTAAATGTATTTATCAACAGCAATTCCAAATCTGTTATATCTGTTGCCTTATTACATATGTTCAACTTTGTGAAACTATCATGGTAAAAGTCCTTGGTGGGGCTCTGAAACAAGCAAATGTTGGAATGCACATACATTCAACTTTGTGATACTGTCTCAGCGAAAGCCGTTATCAGGGTTTTGAAACAGCCAAATGTTTGATCTAATAAAGGACCCTTTTAAAAGGACCCTTTTAATGAATGCAGTAGGGTCCTTCCAAAAATGACATCAGCTTTCCCCTTTTAGCTAGAAAGCCATCAAGGCACTGCATCACCTTTGAGCATACACACATTAACCACATGCACAATTTTAAAAACAATTTAAAATTTAGCACAGAGGTAAAGAATGCCATTGAAATATCAGGCATTCTTGACATCTTGGAAACAGTACTCTTTATCACACTGTGCTATGGTTCTCTGAAAAAATAAAGACCTAATAGTTCCACTTTCAAAGAAGAACTGGGAAAATATGTTCGTTAATGTTTGTTAAGTAATCAACTACTACATTGATAAGTATCCTGGGAAACAAATTAAAAAAAAAAAAAAAAAGGGGAATCAGTAAGGTTCAAGATTCATATGAGGTACAACAGATAAGTAAAACCACATGGGGAAAGACCATAATCAAAATAAATAAGGAACGTCTTTATCATGATGTAAGAGTTTAGTCAAATATACAATATCTGACAATGAAATTAAGATTCCAAGATAATTATACTGTTGTTATAGAAGTTGCTAATTAATGCCTTCTTGTTAAGTACTAGGTTTTGCAAAATCAACAACTTTCCTTCTGAAACTGTGCCTTTTGCAGATGAAAGTGTAAAGGTAGCATATTAGAAGCTGCACTACCTTATGTGCTAGCTTGTAGACAGCATGTACTGTCCATGCTCAGCTACAGACAGCTGGGTATTTCAAACTGAAGTACATTCCACTTTGAGCTTTGGAAAACCTGGATCTCTGCTTATCCAAAATAGAAGCTATTCCATAAGCATTGCATGTTTACATCAGACACCTTATTTATCTAGAGGGTTTGAACTGTATATATAATAAAAGTGGTAAGTCCAGCAAACGCCTGAAAGACACATGGCTAATTATCAATATCTAATCACAACCTGCACAGAATCACATGTCCACTTACAGTGGGGAGAGACTTCACTTCATACTTCATCATGACTATTTCACATTACTAAGTCATTATGAAAGACAGAAAGACAGAAAGACAGAAAGACAGAAAGAGAGAGAGAGAGAGAGAGAGAGAGAGAGAGAGAAAGAAAGAAAGAAAGAAAGAAAGAAAGAAAGAAAGAAAGAAAGAAAGAAAGAAAGAAAGAAAAAGAAAAAGAAAAAAAGAAAGAAAGAGAAAGAGGCATTAGAAGTCTTCAACAAATTTCTATTTTTGGTGTATAATTCTCTAAGTTTTGTTCCATCTTTATTTGAGAATTAATAGCTAAGCTTACATCTGGAACACTCATTGTTTTTTTTCCTTTCCTATACCGCTTTAGATGGCCTACAATTGCCAATGAAATCATTATACAAATCAAAAAAGAAATTTCAGCATGTCTTTTGATATTGAACAAATTAATTTTAAAAACATACATTAATGTGCTATTTTAATGAATAGCGTTACTTCAGTTTGTGTTCAACTCATGATCCCTATTTATTCAAAAATACAATTAGACCACAATAAGATTTTGCATTGATTTACTACCAAAGACAGACTTATGAAATATGACAGAAAACTTTGTTATGCTAACAAAGCAGCCCACGAGAAACTGTTTTCTACAGTTTACTCTTAAATTTCATATAATCTCTGATACAGTGTATTTCATTAAAACTTAATTTCTCAAAATTCATTAAATTTTCTATCAGTGGGTAACAAAACCAGCAAAGTCAAATGAAACTTTTTAATTATGAGCTTTCCACTATGTTGTCTATGTCAAATTCCAGAGGTTTAGGAATTACAAACAGCAGTAGATGAGTTGACATAGCATTTTGACATGAGAGATGTAATTTTTGTTTGCCCTTGAGTTTGCTAGGGGTTGATCAATGCAACAAATTAAGGACTCTCAAAAAGAAGGATCTTGTCTTCACTAATTAAATATAATGCTGTAGTGTTGTCAGTAGCTTGTTTCACAATTCCTTAGTCAAGCCAGATTTCAGACAGACCTTTTCAAACACAAAGCTTTTAAAAAGGAATTACCATGCTCCCATATGCCCAGCATTATAAGGAAAGTGAATTTGCTTTCAATTCACTTTTGAACACTGACTTTTCTTGGTCAGAGAAATAAATCTGGAAATAAGCACACACAACACACAGACACAGAACTATTCTAAGAGCAAATAGTGGCAAAAAGATGCGGTTAGAAAAAATCAGCCATACTGGCCATTTGTTTTAAAACATTTCTGAGAAGGAATAAAGCTGGAGGTGGTGTGGGTGGGTGTGGGTCGGGAACAATAAACATGGAAAAAAATAAAAATAATAATAATAATAATAAAGGAATGAAATCCAACCTTTATAATTTGTTTCTGGTCAGTTCAACATTATGAGCAATCTCACTATCTGAAAACATATGTACAAATGTTTATGTAAAAGGTGGGACAAGAAAATGTAGTGAGGGACTTAAAAGCAGGACCACAGAAGACCCAGTACAGATTCATGGCCTAATCAGAAGGTACAGGTTACTTTGACAGCAGCCTATTCTCTCTGTTTCCTGCTCGAGCAGCTGAAGTCTTTAAAATATAAATATTCATATGTTTAGACAGACCAAGTCTATCTTGAAACATAATAATCAGTAATAATCAGGACACTTAACCAGTGTTTGGGAAGTCTGATTAATGATTTGAACATCAACTATTCTGGAACAAAAACCCTCCTGACATTAAATTCTGTCCTAAGAAAAACCTTCCTGCCTGAAGGTTTGGCATAGTCACAACAACAACAGGGAAGGAAAAAAAAATTACAAAAACATAAGTAATGAAAATTTACATTCAGTTCATTGCTGAGGTTACTTGGGCCATCTGACATGACTTCAGACTACTGAAGCAGATACAACCCTAAGCAATTAGGCTGGTTCTTCCTACACAGCATCATAGGTCAAGTCACTAAGGCTATGAAAACAAGTAGTGAGTGACATTTTATTATCTCTAGAGTTCCTTGATACAAGCCAAATATATAGCTTGACTATTTTATAAGCATAGCCATTGGGAATATGTTAAATCTAGAAAAACTTAACAGGAGAAGCTAACTAGGAGAAGCTTAACATAAACCAGCAATGTATACTTGCAGCCCAGAAAGCCAACCATACCCATCAAAAGAAGTGTGGCTGTCAGGTCAAAGGAAGTGATCCTTCCCTCTACTCTGCTCTTGTGAGACCCCACCTAGAGTACTCCATTCAGCTCTGGAGCCCACAGCACAGGAAGGACAATGATGTATTAGAATGAGTCCAGAGGAGGGCCATGAGGACTATCAAAGGGCAGGAACACCTTTTCTATGAAGACAGGTTGAGGGAACTGGGGTTGTACAGCCTGGAGAAGAAAGAGGAGGCTCTGGCCTTCCAGTACCTGAAGAGGGCCTACCAGATAGCTGGAGAGGGAATCTATCAGGGTATATAGTGATAGAACAAGGAATAATGGCATTAAACTTAAAAAAAAAAAAAAAAAGTACATTTAAATTAGATATAAGGAAGAAATTTGTTACACAGTGGGTGGTGAGGCATGGGAACAAGTTGCCCAGAGAAGTTGTGGATGCCCCATCCCTGGAAGTGTTTGGGGCCAGGTTATATGGGTATTTGACTGGGAGGCGTCCCTGTCCATGGCAGAGGGGTTGGAACTCAATGATCTTTAAGGTCCTTTCCAACCTAAACCTTTCTATGATTCTATGATTTTCAAAGAGTACATAGCACATATTTTTGGAAGGCAGATTATGACCACAAGAATCACTAAGCTGGGAGAGATGGATAATAAAAAGATCTTTCAAAGTATTCCAACATTATTTGTAATGCATTCATGTAGGAGCAGTACATTCAAAAACACCCAAGATTTAGGAAAATAAATGCCATTAACTTTCAGTTCAACTGCTTCTCCTGAGCCTCTTAGTGATTTTAAAAATCTTCCCTGTAGATAATTAAACTCTTTATATTGTCATCCAGCAAGGCTTTACACTTCATTTTTTTTTTGTTTATTTGTTTGAGGTATCCATTGCTTACAGCCAGAAGAAATGATTGTCTGGTTGTTTCTGTTTTGCTTTTTTTTTTTCAGTACGCGTACAATTATGCATCAAAGCATCATAAAAGTAAAAAATGTAGGTAAAGAAAAATCAAAAATACTCAGAAATATTCTATTGTGAAATTAAAGAACGACTAACCATGTTGCTTCTTTTTGTTTGTGTGTCCTTCACACTTTGAGACAAATATTTTGTGATAAAAGTAACAGAAGTAGAAAAGTCACAGTATAGCATGAAGTTTGCTGCTCAGTTCAGTCTCTGAAGAGAACATTGTTATTGTGAATGTGATTGAAAGACCTCTTTCAAGCCTGCCTGTTTTGCTACCATCCATGAAATGGCTTTGTTTTGCATGTATGCAGCATAAATACTTTACTCAATATGAAAGAACTTTCTAAGATTTTTTTTTACATCAAAACCACACCTAAACCCCCTAATGACATAATACATCACTTGCAATTATTTTGCAAATAAAAATAGGAGATAGAGCTCACCAGTCTGGGGTGGTACATGCAAATCTTCTGGATATAGTTCCCAGCAAAAATGTTTAGTTACTAATCTTGTATATTCAATTTCATATTAAAATCTCCAGAAGCAAGACACTTCAATAATCTTTGTCCTTGATCTTTCCTTTCATCTGCTACAGTTACCTTTAGAATTTTGTCCAGGCGCAGAAGGACATTGAGATACTGAGTCCAGAAAATTTGGGGTGATATTTAACATATATGTCTGACCCCAGATCTTTCTCTCATTTTCATTCCTCTGGAGCAATGTAAAACTTTCTTTTAGCATATTGTGTCATCAGCTTTCTGACTCTCTAAGAACAAGAAGAGCCAGAATAAATTGAAATTAATAGCATCCATTGCTCTCAGAACCTTATGGGCCTCTTCTGCACCTGTAAAAGAGACTGTCCTGTGAAAATATCTTGACTTTTCTATGCACTAAATTATTCGAGAACTTTACAAGACTGCCTTAAAGATGATCTGTTATTATAAAAGCAAAATGTGAGTCTTTACAAATATACAAAACAGTAACTTTGAACAAAAAAGACAACCTATGTGGTAGAGCCATGTTAAAAGCAGGACGTGAAAGGGGAGCAGGTTCTTGGAGGGGGTTTCAGTTGTTCTGAAACACAGTTCTTTTCTGTGCAATCATTAAAAGTGTATTCACTATCACAAGATCTGTAATCAGTTTTGTTTCTCTGTTTTGAACTTTTTAGAGCTTATTTTTAACTATGCCATATAAAAGAATTAAAAGCATAACATTAGAAAACATTCCAAAAATATTTTTGATGTTCTCCTTCACTTTGTGCTCTAATAAATAGCCTCAGGTGATAATGATATTTGTTTGACAATAGTAAGCTTGCACATCTGGGCTTCCATTCACTGTAAAATTTTGAATTATAATTTTACTTAAGGATGACAGGATTGGATAATTCTATAATTCTTCAAATGGAAACATTATTTGCACAGTCTTGCATAACATGCTTTTGATGAGTTACAATTATTATATTGGTTCCAAAACCCATTACCTAGCAGCTTCTGGATCACATCCAACTAGATTATAACTGATATGCACACTTAAGTGGGTTTTTTTTGTTTGTTTGTTTGTTTGTTTTTTAATCTCCTGTTAATATTCACTTGCTTCCATGGGGATAAACAAACTTTCAGAAAAGCTGTGAACAACACAGCCATGAGATACTCAAAATATTCTAAATTAAAAGTTTGCAGCTGTGAAAGCAGTAGTAGGTACAACTCTTTCTTTTAGATATAATAAATGTGATGTTAATTTTAGAGCTTGCAGTGTCTTTGATACTGTCTCCCCATGGACATATTTGAATTGCATAGCAGTTCTCAGTGATTAATTGTCTTTTTTGGAAGCACTGCATCACCTGAAGACAATGACACATGCTTAATACAAACAGAGTGCAAAATAATGACTTCAAAGGCAATGTTCTGAATATGGTAATACTGCAATGATGAATCACAAGATGGTGTAGGCGTTCAATGCCAGCCCACATGTTTTTGAACCAGCTCCTGAAATTTTAGTGAAGATCTAAAAAAAAAAAAAAAACAACTCCACCTTTATAATAGTCAGTCTTCTATAGTAGTGTAGTAGTCTGAGCTTTCCATTTAGTAGGTGTGGTAAGGTGATTTAAGTTACCTAGTGCTTGTAATAAGACTTGTAAGAAGTATTCTCTATTGCTCAACAGAAGAGAAAAATGGAAATATTTTTCAACCTTAGTCACTCCTCTGTAAATCATCATCATCACCCAATCCAATGTTACACAGAGGAAGAGGTGTGATAAAGACATTTATCTGATAGGAAGACATGGGTATTTTCTTTACATTTCTTGGTCAAGGCAAATTTTTCTCTACAGAGCAGTTTGCAAGCTGGAACCAAAATAATGATGGACTAAATTTAAATTTGTGTTTTGAATTAATATAGTTACATTAAATATGTTTTTTATTGATGCCAGTTCCACAAATAAATTTACTTCTCTTTCTCCTCTATGTAATGTCAATATATACAACACATATTGAAAAACAAGGTCTGGAATCATTACTTGCACTTTTTTCAAAAACTGCAATACAGTTTTCTAGATTGGTGAAATCTCTGAAGTTGGAACAAGGCTTGGTACATCTACGCTATGTGCCAAATCTCTTCCATGTAGTCCTGAGTGTTATTTATTGTTCACAAATTTCCTGACGTAAATTCAGAAACAGGTAGTAAACCATAATAATGTTAGGTTCCATGACAATTTTCATAATGGCTATAGTTACCTCTGACACTTTTTTGTCATAGTACCTAGGAGGTATTTAAGAATGAAAATGACTTAAGCTGCAGTCAGTTCCACTAATGGATGCACTTCTGCAGTTACATAGTCCAGTTTTAGTTTCACAGCATCATAGAATCATTATGGTTGGAAGAGCCCTTCGAAATCATCTGGTCCAACCATACTGGTCACCATACTCCCAATGTCACCCACTAAATCATGTCCCTAAACACCATGTCCAACATTTCCTTGAACAGCCCCTGGGACGGTGACGCCACCACCTCCCTGGGCAACCTGTTCCAAAGCCTGACTACCCTTTCTGAGAGGCAATGTCTCCTAATTTCTAACCTAAACCATAAAATAATAGAGGAGAGCGTGAACACAATCCCCCACTACCACAAATTATGTAGTCACATTTCCTGTATTTGGGGAAATCACAGGGGTGTTTTTCACAAAGAATCATGTCAAGTTCCAACATATTATTGTACAACATAATAAATTGGAAATATTGCATTACCAAAGAAAAAGAATTCAGACAGAGATGTCTGCATTTAAGAGCTTGCTAACACATTTGTTTAAATATTTACTTGTTAGATATGTTGTTGGTGAAATAAAAGATAATGTCATTTGCATCTAGGACTCTTATCTACAGATGTATATATCTTCTGTGTAGGTTAATTTGTACATATAAATGTTTTTTTGTTTGGTTGGATTTTTTTGTTTTGTTTGTTTGTTTTGTTTTTTTCCAACTAGCAATTGAATATGTCAAAATTTCCTTGTAGGTTCTGCAAAGTGTTCAAGATTTTCTAGGGAAACCATTTACTGTGATACAACAGGTACAATTTTATAGTCACTGTTTGCCTCTAGCCTGTGTTTACTTTGCACGTGGTGTGGGGATGGAGATCAAAGCAACGAAAAGTTAAAACTGTAAAAACATGCTGCAAAGTAAATTAGCAACTTCCACTATAATCTCCATGCATATCAATGGAAAGCATAAAACAACCAAGGTATTTGATTTTCTGAATAGAAATAAGCCAGGAAGATTCTCCATTATCCATTTGTGCAAATGCAGGAAACAATTCTTCAAAACTTATCTGGGTAATATGAAATGATCTGACAACTAGAGTATAGAAAACAGCAAGTTAATTCCTGGTCTGCTCTATTTATTTAGCAAGCATTCCTTCTCATGGAGATATTTTAAAATATTTTGTAAAATAGAAGTTCAGTAATATGACAGACAGCTAGTATCACAAAATTTGAAAGGTCACCTGGGAACATGGTTAGTTTTGTATACTTGAAGTATACTAAAGATATACTTGAGTTTTCTAGATTTGTGACATTTAAAGTTACATGTTAAAACAGGTAGTTTGTAGGTTAAAAAATCAGTTAGTCGCCATCATCAAATATAAAATGGTATAAATTCTTACTACTGGCAAGATAGCACATATTTGGTTAGCTAAACTTTACAGAACCACTGAGTATTTACACATGTTCCACTTCTCAGAAGAAATTTTAACTTTTTTTATATCCTTATAAG
This sequence comes from Anser anser, assembly GCF_964211835.1. NCBI lineage: Eukaryota > Metazoa > Chordata > Aves > Anseriformes > Anatidae > Anser > Anser anser. The sequence goes on from NC_139723.1 coordinate 41,753,667, forward strand.
ACCCACTTTTACTTTAGCAGAATAGACATGCATATGTTCCAACATTTCTAAATATCCCTTTCCTATTCTAGTAAAATTTCATTTCACCTGCATAATATGAGGACAGTGTAGTTTTTTCAGACTTACAATAACAAAGGTGGATCAGAGTTTAGCTAATTCAATGTCACTTGCACTCAAACGCATACTAAACAGAGAACTGACACTTCAAAGTAACATCAATTTGCTAAAAGGATGGTAAGCAGATCTTCTGTGATTGACAGCATGAAAGGTTTTGAAAGTCAGATTCTATATGAATAATAATATAATTTCAGTTTCTTTCTCCAAGATAAATACTCATAGCCTTTTAGGATTAATTTACAGACCACCTACTCTCCTACATTATATGCCGCTTTTGTTTTTGTTGTTTGGTTACCTGGATAGGACAACTGAAAATTATAATTAATAATAACAGTGCATACTGACTATTTCAATGATGTTAGAATTACTTTGTTCCTCCTCCAATTGTTTTTCATTATTTATACGAAAATAGATTACAATAACTACAGCTAATACAAATTGGCATGGTTTTAAGGAGGTAAGTGGATTTGTCCAGGCTTAAGACAATAGCCTCTGGAACACTTCATAATGCCAGTGATTTAATTTCCAGAAAAGCACATGTGCATTAATCAGTGCCTACTCCTGAACACTTCCATATCCTTGATGATTTAAGAAAGCAGAAAGTGAGAAGTCACATTATTTTATTGTGTAGTAATAAAAATAAAAAAAAAAAACATTATTTTCATCCAAGGAAGAACATTTACTGCAGAGAACATAAGGTCAGGTGGAATAGTCCAAATATCCTATGAAAAATTAAAACCAAATTATCTCTGTTTCTGAAGTGAAGATAGCAAAAACTGCAGTTCTTTTTGCTATTTATTTTCTATATGTATTTCCTGGAGGTGACAACTCAGAAGACAGCTTTACTCCTAACAACTATAAATGACATATTTAGAGTGTAAAGTTGTCAACATAAATGATTTCATGTTTTGTAAACATAAGTCACATTAATTTATAGTCATATTCTCAGCAACAGAAGCACACAGTCAAACACAGATTTATGGTACAAGACTTCATCTTCAAGTTTGTAGTGTGCACTGTCAATGAGACTGCTCATATTAATCACCTTAACAGTCAAAAAAAAAAAAAAAAAAGTACTGCAAAATAGTTGTCTCTGAAGCATTCCAAATAAATATTAAAAATTATATGAGAGAATAACCAGAAATTAACCATCAGATTGCCTAGAGTATGCCTAAGTGTAGGGTATTAGTGTTCATGTAACCATGTGAAATAGCAATATTCAGCCCTTAAAAAAAAAAAAAAAAAAAAAAAAAAAGTACATTTTTTAACATGCTCACTTTTAGTTGGAAGAATTTTAATAAACAATGGTTTAAGTGAGCTACAACTACCATTGCCAAGATCTTTGCTAATTTGCTGTTTTCAAATATCTTACCTCATGTGAAGACACTAGTTTTGCCTTCACATAGATATCCTTAAAAAGGATCATCATGATGGAATTATTTTTTTGAACCCAACAATGGGACCAACACTACTCTCTGAAGCCTCTGATAGTTCATCCTCTCAATTTAGTGAAAAAAAGGTGAAAGCATGTCAGTGTGTGAACAAAGGCTGCTCAGCTGCTGAACTACAGGGCAAAAGAGCGTAATACTGATTTCTCCTATCCAGGTTACTCAAGAAAGTGTGTGGTTCCATATGGGAATAGTCACTGTTCACGTTCACTGGGAGTTAAGGTGGAAGCAGAATATAGTATCTCACCACCGAAACTGAGTATGTTTTGTCTTTGTTGCACACATTTGTACCTAATCCATGTCTATATGAAATTTAAACCTTTTTGATTGGAAATATTACACGTTTCTATTTCCAGATGTGAATGGTTTTATATTAGAAGCCTCAAATATTTGTTTAAAATCCATTGTTTTGGAATACACTTCAGCCAGCAACCTGTTGTTTGTAATTTGCACGAAAGAAATAAAATAAAATAAAATAAAACAAAATAAATAAAATAAAATAAAATAAAATAAAATAAAATAAAATATAAAATAAAATAAAATAAAATAAAATAAAATAAAACAAAATAAAATAAAATAAAATAAAATAAAATAAAATAAAATAAATAAATAAAATAAAACAAAACAAAATAATAAAATAAAATAAAATAAAATAAAATAAAATAAATAAAATAAAATAAAATAAAATAAAATAAAATAAAATAAAATAAAATAAAATAAAATAAAATAAAATAAAATAAAATAAAATAAAATAAAAACCTGCAAATAAATCAGGTTTATTTGAAAATTCCAAATAGCTTGGAGAAATATTTATTCAAAATTTATGCTAATACTTATAACAAGCTGTCCTGGTTCCAGTTAGGACAGAGTTAATTTTTCCTCATATTAGCTGGTAGGGTGCTATGTTTTGGATTAGGATGAGAAAAGCGCTGATAACATGCTGATGTTTTAATTGTTGCAGAGCAGTGTTTACACCAGGCCAAGGACTTTTCGGCTTCTCTCTCTGTCCTGCCAGCGAGCAGGCTAGGGGTGCAGCAGGAGCTGGGAGGGGACAGACCCAGGACAGCTGACCCAAACTGGCCAAAGGGGTATTCCATACCATCTGACGTCATGCTAAACAATATATAGAGGTGGCTGGCCGGGGTGGAGGGCCTCAGGGATAGGCTGGGCATCGGTCAATGGGTGGTGAGCAATTGCATTGTGCATCACTTGTTTCTTACACATTATTATTATTAATACTATTATCATTATCACTATTATTATTATTGTTACTATTATATTCCTGTCTTAATAAACTGTCTTTATCTCAACTCACCGGCTTCACTTTCCCGTTTCTCTCCCCCATCCCAGAGAGGGAGGGGGGAGGGTGAGCGAACGGCTGTGTGGTGTTTAGCTGCCAGCCGGGTTAAACCACAACACAGGCCTCCACTTCAAACTATCCTCCACTTCACAGATGAATTTATAAATATTATGATATTTATATATCATAAATATATAGAGAGGGCAGGGGAGGGCAGGGGAGGGCAGGGGAGAGAGAAGCAAAGCGAAGCGAAGCGAAGCGAAGCGAAGCGAAGAGAACAGAACAGAACAGAACAGAACAGAACAGAACAGAGAGTTCAGTTGGAAGAGACCTTCAAAGATCATCTAGTCCAACCTCTTCAGGGCTAACCACAAGTTAAAGCATATTATTGAGGGCATTATCCAAATGCCTCTTGAACAAACACAGGAATGGGGCGTCAAGCATCTAGGAAGCCTTTTCCAGTGTTTGACCACCCACACAGGAAACAAATTTTTACTAGTATCCAGTCTGAACCTCCCATGACACAGCTTTGTGCTGTTCCCATACTGTTCCGTCTTCTGACCAAATGGGTATTGACGATTTGGATGAGGGAATTGAGTGCATCCTCAAATTTGCGGACGTCATCCAGTTGGGGGGAAGTGTCCATCTGCTGGAGAGTAGGAAGGCCCTGCTGAGCGCCCTTGACAGGTTGGATCGATGGGCAGAGGCCAATGGGATGAGGTTCAATATGGCTAAGTGCCGGGTCCTGCACTTTGGTCACAACAACCCCATGCAATGCTACAGTCTTGAGAGAGAGTGGCTGGAAAGCTGTGCAGGGGAAAAGGATCTGGGGATGCTGACTGATGCTCGCCTGAACACGAGCCAGCAGTGTGCCCAGGTGACTGAGAAGGCCAATGGCATGCCAGCTTGTATCAGGAATAGTGCAGCCAGCAGGACCAGGGAGATGATCGTCCCCCTGTACTCAGCTCTGGTGAGGCCACACCTCAAGTACTGTGTTCAGTTTTGGGCCCCTTGCTACAAGAAAGACATCAAGGCCCTGGAGCATGTCCAGAGAAGGTCTACGAAGATGGTGAAGGGCCTGGAACACAAGTTCTATGAGGATCGGCTGAGAGATCTGGGGTTGTTTATTCTGGAGAAGAGGGTGTTCAGAGGAAACCCTTTTGCTCCCTACAACTACCTGAAAGGAAGTGGTGGGGAGCTGTGGGTCAGCCTCTTGTCACACATAACCAATAATAGGACTAGAGGGAATGGCCTCAAGTTGCACCAGGGGAGGTTTAGGTTGGAAATTAGAAGATGTTTCTTCTCAGAAAGAGTAGTCAGGCATTGGAATGGGTTGCCCAGGAGAAGAAGAGGCTGACTGCTCTCTACATCTTCCTGAGGAGGGAAATGGAGGGGGAGGTGCCAGTCTCTTTTCACTTGTACCAGATGACAGGACTCATGGAAACAGCACAAAGACATTTCAACTCTTTTGACCAGCTGGCTATGCACTCCAGAATATTATTTACTCTCTTGGCTGCCAGGGTGCACTGCTGGCTCATATTGAGACAGCAGCTCATATATATAATAATGTTCAGCAGCTTAAATATTATCCTTCCAAAAATTTGTGGAATCAAATCTCCTTGTGGGTCATTCAATAGATTTATCTCTGTTGATGTTCCCAATTGTCTCCAAACATAAGTTAAACTACAAATAGCACATGCAGATTCAGAAACCTGTCCTCAAGATTGATATTGCTTTTGCACCCCACTTCTCTGACACAGTAGCTGTGACTTTCTGGTGTTGCATAATGTGATTAACTCTTCAACACTGGAGACCAGTTAAAGGAAAGAGAGGAGTGAGTTACCTATGAGAAAAGTTACCACCATTGTTTCTATTTTGTGGCAACTATCTCAGATCCAGAAAAGGTTTGGAATATGTTAAAATTATTTTAAAGGAGCATATAGAGAGTTGTGTATTAACAAAATGTAACCAGGGTTCTCAAATGCTCTAAACTGTGAAGTATTTCCTCTGTTAACTGAATGCCTCTAAGAGCCACTGGAGATTGTGTCTACACGTAAACTGTTAAATGAATTGTTTTCATTTTTGTGGAATAACTTTGCATTGGGGTTCATGTCAACTTTAGTTGCAGTGCATTGACTTGTCTCATGGAAAGACAGTTTCACGTCCTCAAGTACAAGTCTGCTAGTGCCCTAATGATTATTTACGCACATACTGCAAGGGGACACCCTTCTGATACTAATATGGCTTCTTAGGTCTGGAAGTCCTCTTAAAAATAACGTGTCTTCTCATCTAGAGCTAGAAATCATCCTCTTTTCCTATGCTTACAGGCTGCTGGCTAGACATGAAAGAAATTTCTATTAAATAGTTGGATTTTCTTGATCTCTGCACAAAGAAAGCAGCATAAGGGTTGAAACTCAGCTTGGCAACGTGTAACCTGAAGAAATGCATATGCTAGAATTTGGTGGCATGCATTAACAAAATACTTAGTTGTTAACTTAAGTGCATACTTAACAACTTTGTTAATCATTTTCAACCACAAATGCTTACTGTTCCGATACCTTTATCCATTCTTAAGGTGTAAAGTATAAAGGGTCTGATTCTGTTACAGATGAGTCCTTTGTTATGTTCGCCGAGGCAATTGGCTCTGGGGCAGACACGTTCTGGAGCAGAGCAGAGATCATGTTGTGCAGGGGGGTTCCTGAATCAAAGCCACTTGAGGCTGCCAAGGGAGCTGCCAGGACCCGGCAGCCCTCATGAGCGTGGCTGGGGAGGCTTGGGCAGAGCCGGGAGTGCCCCCCCTCCCCCTCCCCCCCCCCCCCCCAGCTCTACCCAGACTGACCTCCCAAGGACTGAAAGAGCTGCCCACACCCTCAGTTGCAGGGAACTCCAGAATTTGGAGGTTCCCCTAAGGGCCTCAAGGCAGAGCTGGATGACACGGGCGCAAGTGTGCCCATCTGGATGAACTCTCTGAGCAAGTCGCCACATTGCAAGAGGAGCTCAGCAGGCTGCGATGCATCTAGGAATGCTACCAAGAAATCGACACGTGGCATCATGCGCTGGTGTGGGCTGAGCAATAGCCTTGCCTTAAGTCCTCACAAGGAGGTAGTAAGGTGGATTCCAACCTGAAGCCAGCAGAATTGGCAGACTCACAAGACGAGGGAGGCTGGACACTCGTCTGTGCTCAGAGCAGAGTGAGGAATCTCCCCCTTACCCCTGAGGTGCCCCTACACAACAGATATGATGTTCTGGGGCACAAAAAAGGAGAGGGTGTCAACAACAGTGATAATAGTCAAGACCCAGGAAAGGGCAACTGCAAAAAGGTGGACCAGCAAACCTCTTGTATAAGAACCAGTGCCACAGAAAGAAAAGGACAGAGGGTGTTGGTGATTGGAGATTGCTCTCTGAGAGACACTGAGGCACCCATTTGCCGCCCAGACAGTATCTCGAGAGAGGTTTGCTGCCTGCCTGAGGCCTGTATTCGTGACATCACAAAGAGGATACTGAGCTTGGTTAAGCCAGAGGATTATCACCCATTCCTGCTCTTTCAAGTAGGGACAACTGAGGCTGCGACAAGGAGACTATGAAACATCAGAAGGGACTTTATGTCCTTTAGAAAGATGCTGAAGGGATCAGGAGCACAAGTAGTGTTCTCCTCAATTCTCCCTGTTGCAGACTGGGACCCAAGGAGGAGGTGGCATACAGATCAGGTGAGTGAGTGTCTCTGTAGCTGGTGCCATGTTCAGGGTTTCGGATTCTCCAATCTCAGGCATGCTTTTGAGAGACCGGGCACGCTGCCACGGGATGGGACACACCTGACAAAGTGGAGCAAGAGCATTTTGGGCTGCAAGCTGACCAGACTCATTAGCAGGGCTTTAAACTAGATTCAGCATGGGAAGGGGTTGTACCTGTAAGTGACACAAAAGAGCCACTGAATGCCAATTCTTTAGAAAACAGCAGAGAAACACCTATGAATTGTCCCATAGGAATTAGGAAGGACTCATCTAAAAAGGGGATGCAGCCCATTGCCTGGCTGAACTTCCTCTACACTAAAGCACACAGCATGGGAAACAAGCAGAAGTTGGAAGCCATAGTGCAATTAGAAAACTATCATCTCTACACTATCTTGGAAATGTGGTGGAATGAATCACACAGCTGGAACATTGGAATGGAGGGCTACAAGCTTTACAGGAGAGAGAGGCAGGGAAGGAACGGTGGGGGCATTGCCCTCTATGTTAAGAAATGGATAGATTGTGAAGAGTTGCCTCTAAGAAACAGCCAAGAGCAGGTTGAGAGCCTGTGGGTGAAAATCAAGGACCGGACCAACAAAGGAGCCTGTTGATAAGGTCTTGCTGCTTGAACTACAAGAAGCAACGTGGTCACAGGCTCTCCTCCACGGGGTGGGGGGGTGGGGGGTTGGGGGGGGGGGCGGATTTCAACCACCTGGATGTCTGCTGGGAAAGCTATGTGGCAGGCAGTAAGGACTCCAGGAGACTCCTGGAGTGTACTGAGGACAAATTCCTCATCCAGGTATTAGACAAACCAACTAGAGGAGAAGCGTTTCTGGACCTGGTGCTCAACAATGTGAAAGAGCTCACTAAAGAGGTTAAGATGCCGAGGCGACCGGCTCCGGGGCAGACGCGTGCTGCAGCGGAGCGCGGGATCGGGACAGGCAGGGCTATTTTCCGGGCATCGAGCCTACGTGAGGGAGCCGCCAGGCACCGGCAGCCCTCATGAGGGAGGCTGACGAGGCGTAGGCGGAGCCAGCAGCGTCAGCGACAGCTCCTCCCCCCTGGCCGTTCAAAGGCAGCCCTTAGGGAGCGCGAGCGACCAGGAGCGCGGCGACCAGGGCCAGCAAACAGGGAGTGACGCGGCAGTTAGCGAGGCAGTTAGCGCAGGCAGGGCGGGCAGGCAGGGTGGAGCGCTCACACCTGCCCATAGGGACAACTCCTCCAACGGCACTCTCCCGTCAGCTGGGCTGCAATGGTCTCCACCAGGCACGGTGCTTTCTCTAGGAAGTCAGTACACACCCAGACCGACTGCCCGTCCAAACATGCGGCAGTTCAGGTCTCCGGATGCGGGGAGTGTCTGAGCCTCTTGCTGCCATCGGCGGGAGGCAGAGAGACTGCTTGCGTGAGGTGCGAGCAGGTGGACGACCTGGTCCGCATGGTGGCGGAACTCAAGGAGGAGGTGCAGAGGTTGAGGGATATCAGGGAGTGCGAGCGGGAGATAGACTGGTGGAGCAACTCCCTGCAGGACCGGAGGGAGAGGGACCAGGGTGAGACGCTCCAAAGGGGGGTGGACCCCCTGCCCTGTCGCCATCGGGCAGAGGGAGGGGACCTGTGAGTTGAGGAGGAATGGAGACAGGTCCCTGCTCGACCTCGCAGGAGATGCCCTCCCCTTCCGGCGCCACCTTCCCAGGTGCCCTTGAACAATAGGTTTGAGGCCCTGGAGCTTGAGAGACCGGTGGGTGAGGATGAGGTAGGAAGCCTACCCAGGAGGATGCCTGAGGTGAGGAAGTTGACTCCACGCCTCAGGACTGCCTCCACCAAGAAAGAAAGAAGGGTGATTGTTGTGGGCGACTCCCTCCTCAGGGGAACGGAGGGCCCTATTTGTCAGCCTGACCCCACACATAGGGAAGTCTGCTGCTTCCCTGGGGCCAGGGTCAGAGACATTACCAGGAAGCTTCCAAACCTGGTTCACCCCTCTGACTATTACCCGCTTTTGATAGTCCAGGCTGGCAGTGACGATGTTGAAAAGAGAAGCCTCAAGGCTATCAAACAGGACTATAGGGGGCTGGGACGATTGGTGGAGGGAGCGGGAGTGCAGGTGGTGTTTTCGTCTATCCCTACGGGGGAAGGGAGAGGCACGGAGAGGACACGGAAAGCTCGTGTGGTTAATAGGTGGCTCAGAGGCTGGTGCCAGCACAGAAATTTTGGGTTTTTTCACCATGGGGAGCTTTACTCGGCACCCGGCCTGATGGCCCCAGACGGGTCCCTATCTCCAAGGGGAAAACGGATCCTAGGCCAGGAGCTGGCGGGGCTCATAGAGAGCGCTTTAAACTAGGTAAGAAGGGGGACGGGGCTCAAACAAGGCTTGTTGGAGCTGTGCCGGGGGAAACAATGGCTAGGCCGGGGAAGAAGGCGATGGCCCAGCTGAAGTGCATCTACACTAATGCACGCAGCATGGGTAACAAACAGGAGGAGCTGGAAGCCATCGTGCAGCAGGCAGGCTACGACTTGGTTGCCATCACGGAGACGTGGTGGGACCGCTCCCACGACTGGAGTGCTGCAATGCCTGGCTATCGGCTCTTCAGGAGGGACAGGCAGCACAAAGGGGGTGGTGGCGTGGCTCTCTACATTAGAGAATCTTTCGATGTTGTGGAACTCCAGGCTGGGAATGATAAGGTTGAATCCCTGTGGGTTAGGATCCGCGGGAAGGCCAGCAAGGCTAGCATCCTGGTCGGGGTCTGTTATAGACCGCCAAACCAGGATGAGGAGACGGATGAGGGGTTTTATAGGCAACTGACAGAAGTTGCAAAATCGTCGGCGCTTGTCCTCGTGGGGGACTTCAACTTCCCGGACATATCCTGGAAACACAACACGGCACAGAGAAAGCAGTCTAGGAGGTTTCTGGAGAGCGTGGGAGATAGCTTCCTGACGCAGCTGGTCAGTGAACCTACCAGGGGTGGTGCCCCGCTAGACCTTCTCTTCACAAACAGAGAAGGACTGGTGGGAGATGTGGTGGTTGGAAGCTGTCTTGGGCAGAGTGACCACGAAATGGTAGAGTTCTCTATTCTTGGCGAGGCCAGGAAGGGGACCAGTAAAACTGCTGTATTGGACTTCCGGAGCGCTGACTTTGAGCTGCTCAGGACGCTGGTTGGCCGAGTCCCTTGGGAGGCGGTTCTGAAGGGCAGAGGAGTCCAGGAAGGCTGGGCGCTCCTCAAGAAGGAAATCGTGATGGCACAGGAGCGGTCCGTCCCCACGTGCCCAAAGACGAGCCGGCGTGGAAGAAGACCGGCCTGGCTCAACAGAGAGTTGCGGCTTGTGCTTAGCAGAAAAAAGAGGGTTTATAATCTTTGGAAAAAAGGGCGGGCCACTGAGGAGGACTACAAGGATGTAGCGAGGCTGTGCAGGGAGAAAATTAGAAAGGCCAAAGCTCATCTGGAGCTCAACCTGGCTACTGCCGTTAAAGACAACAAAAAATCCTTTTACAAATATATCAACGCGAAACGGAGGACTAAGGAGAATCTCCATCCTTTACTGGATGCGAGGGGAAACCTAGTTACTAAGGATGAGGAAAAAGCTGAGGTGCTTAATGCCGCCTTTGCCTCAGTCTTTAGCGGCAATACCGGTTGTTCTCTGGATACCCAGTGCCTTGAGCTGGTGGAAGGGGATGGGGAGCAGGATGTGGCCTTCGCTATCCATGAGGAAATGGTTGGCGACCTGCTACGGAGCTTGGATGTGCGCAAGTCGATGGGGCCAGATGGGATGCACCCGAGGGTACTGAAAGAACTGGCGGAGGAGCTGGCCGAGCCGCTTTCCATCATTTATCGGCAGTCCTGGCTATCGGGGGAGGTCCCAGTTGACTGGTGGCTAGCCAATGTGACGCCCATCTATAAGAAGGGCCGCAGGGCAGACCCGGGGAACTATAGGCCTGTCAGTTTGACCTCAGTGCCAGGAAAGCTCATGGAGCAGATTATCTTGAGGGTCATCACGCGGCACTTGCAGGGCAAGCAGGCGATCAGGCCCAGTCAGCATGGGTTTATGAAAGGCAGATCCTGCTTGACGAACCTGATCTCCTTCTATGACCAAGTGACGCGCTTGGTGGATGAGGGAAAGGCTGTGGATGTGGTATACCTTGACCTCAGTAAGGCTTTTGACACAGTTCCCCACAACATTCTCCTCGAGAAACTGGCTGCTCGGGGCTTGGACTGGCGTACGCTTCGCTGGGTTAGAAACTGGCTGGATAGCCGGGCCCAGAGAGTTGTGGTGAATGGAGTCAAATCTGGTTGGAGGCTGGTCACTAGTGGAGTCCCCCAGGGCTCGGTACTGGGGCCGGTCCTCTTTAATATCTTTATCGATGATCTGGATGAGGGCGTCCAGTGCACCCTCAGTAAGTTTGCAGATGACACCAAGTTAGGTGCGTGTGTCGATCTGCTCGAGGGCAGGAAGGCTCTGCAGGAGGATCTGGATAGGCTGGACCGATGGGCTGAGGTCAACTGTATGAAGTTCAACAAGGCCAAGTGCCGGGTCCTGCACCTGGGGCGCAACAACCCCAAGCAGAGCTACAGGCTGGGAGATGAGTGGTTGGAAAGCTGCCTGGAGGAGAAGGACCTGGGAGTATTGTTTGACAGTCGGCTGAATATGAGCCAGCAGTGTGCCCAGGTGGCCAAGAAGGCCAACAGCATCCTGGCCTGTATAAGAAGCAGTGTGGCCAGCAGGTCTAGGGAAGTGATTGTGCCCCTTTACTCGGCTCTGGTGAGGCCGCACCTTGAGTACTGTGTTCAGTTTTGGGCCCCTCGCTACAGGAAGGACATGGACGTGCTCGAGCGAGTCCAGAGAAGGGTGACCAAGCTGGTGAGGGGTCTGGAGAACAAGTCTTACGAGGAGCGGCTGAGGGAGCTGGGCTTGTTCAGCCTGGAGAAGAGGAGGCTCAGGGGCGACCTTATCGCTCTCTACAGTTACCTTAAAGGAGGCTGTAAAGAGGTGGGGGTTGGTCTGTTCTCCCACGTGCCTGGTGACAGGACGAGGGGGAATGGGCGAAAGTTGCGACAGGGGAATTTTAGGTTGGATGTTAGGAAGTACTTCTTTACCGAAAGAGTTATTAAGCATTGGAACGGGCTGCCCAGGGAGGTGGTGGAGTCACCGTCCCTGGAGGTCTTTAAAAGACGTTTAGATGTAGAGCTTAGCGATATGGTTTAGTGGAGTACTTAGTGTTAGGTCGGAGGTTGGACTCGATGATCTTGAGGTCTCTTCCAACCTAGAAATCTGTGTGATACTGTGATACTGTGAAGACTGGAGGAAGCCTGGGTTGTGGTGACCACACCCTGGTTGAGTTTGTGATCTTGAGGGATATGGGCCTGGCTAAGAGCAAAGACAGGACCTTGATTTCCAGAAGAGCAAAATTCCAGCTGCTTAGAGAATTAGTGGATGAGATCCCATGGGACATTGGACAGAGGATCTGATCAGAGCTGGCAACTCTTTAAGGATATCTTTCTTAGAGCATAAGACCTCTCTATTCCCATATGTGGTAAATCAAGCAGACAAGGTAGGAAACCAGCACGGCTGAACAAGGACATGCTGGTCAAACTTAAGCAACAGAAAGAAATGCAGCAATGGTGGAAACAGGGCCATGTGCCCTGGGAAGAGTACAGAAATGCCGTCAGGATGTGCAGGTGATTGGATCAGAAAAGCCAAGGCACTGACAGAACTAAACTTGGTGAGGGATTAAAGGAAAAACAAGAAGGGCTTCTACAGGTACCTTGGCAGAATCCATCCCACTTTAAATAAAGAGCAAGTTCAGGACCTCCTGAGGCAACTTAAAAACCACGACTCTATGGGTCCTGATGACGTGCATCCTAGGGTCCTGAGGGAATTTGCTGATGTAGTCACCAAGCCACTCTCCATCATATTTGAAAAATCATGGCAGTCAGGCAAAGTCCCCGGTGACTGGAAAAAGGAAAACATCATTCCCATTTTTAAACAGGGTAGAGAGGAAGACCAGGGGAACTACAGCCCTGTGAGCCTCACCCATGTGTCTGGGAAGATCATGGAACAGATCCTCCTGGAGGCAACGTTAAGGCACATGCAAGTCAAGAAGGTGATCCAAGACAGCCAGCAGGGCTTTGCCGAGGGCAAATCATGCCTGACCAATCTGGAGTGACTGCATCAGTCAGCAAGGGAAGACCGACCAATGTCACCTACTTGGACTTCTGTAAGGCCTTTGACACAGTCCCGCATGACATCCTGATCTCTAACTTGGAAAGATATGGATTTGAAGGGTGGACCATCTGGTGGATAAGGAATTGGCTCAATGACTGCACCCAGGGAGTAGTGGTCAAAGGTTCTATGTCTAGAGGGAGATTGGTGAGGAGTGGTGTCACAGAATCACAGAATGTTCGGAATTCGGAGGGACCCGAATCCCCCAGAAGTCCTTCAGGGGTCTGTCTTCGGACCAGTGCTTTTCACTGTCTTCATCAATGACTTGGACAATGGGATTGAGTGCCCCCTCAGCAAGTCTGCAGACAACACCAAGCTGAGTGGTGCAGTTGATACCAAAGAAGGAAAAGATGCCATTCAAAGGGATTTGGACAGGCTGGAGAAGTGGGCCCTTGTGAACCTCGTGACATTCAACAAGTCCAAGTGCAAGGTGCTGCACCTGTGCCAGGGCAATCACAGGCATGAGGACAGACTGGGAGAAGGACCCATTGAGAGCAGCCTTGCAGAGAAGGACTTGGGGATTCTGGCGGACGAAAGGCTCGACACGAGCCAGCAGTATGCACTTGCAGCCCAGAAGGCCAGCCGCATCCTGGGCTCCATCAAAAGAAGTGTGGCCAGTAGGTCGAGAGAGGTGTTTGTTCCCATCTCTTCTGCCCTCGTGAGGCCCCCCCTGGAATACTGCATCCAGTTTTGGGGCCATCAGCAGAAGAAAGATGTGGACCTGTTGGAGGGAATCCAGAGGAGGGCCCTGAGGATGATCAGAGTGCTGGAGCACCTCTCGTATGAAGAAAGGCTGAGAGCAGCCTTTCAATACTTAAAGGGGTCTTATAAGAAGGATGGAGAAGGACTCTTTACTCGGGCAGAGAATAATAGGATGTAGTGGTTTAACCTGGCCAGCAGCTAAGCACCACTCAGCCGTTCACTCACCCTCACCCCCCTGTGGGTTGGGGGAGAGAATCAAAAAAAAAATTAAAATGAATGATTGTTGGTTGAGATAGAGACAGTTTATTAGGATAGAAAAGAAAAGAAAACAATAATAATAATGATAATAGTACTACTACTACTAATGTGTACAAAAGAAGTGATGCACAATTCAATTGCTCACCACCCACTAACCGATGCACAGCCTGTCCCTGAGCAGCCGGTACGCCCCACCCTGGGCAGCCACCCCATATTAATTGTTCAGCATCACCTCGTACGGAATGGAATATACCTTTGGCCAGTCTTATAAAATAGATGGAGAAGGACTCTTTACTTGGATAGACAATAATAGGACAAGGGGCCTTAAACTCAAAGATGGAAGAGTTAGACATTAGATGGAAATTCGTCACTGTAAGTGTAGTGAGGCAGTGGAACGGTTTGCCCAGAGAAGCTATGGATGTCGCATCAAGGTGTTCAAGCCCAGGCTGGATGGGGCCTTGGCCAACCTGATCTAGTGGTTGGCATCCCTGCGCATTATGGCAGGGGGGTTGGAAATAGATGATCTTTAAGGTCCCTTCCAACATGAGCCATTCTATGATTCTACGATTCTACGACTCTATGATTCTATGATTCTATGAGTCTATATGATTCTATGATGCTATGATAAGGACTTCGTCTCATTGTAGCCACACTATGATCTGATTTAGCCAGATTAGTCTCTAGGCATGTTCAACTAAAGAGACTTCATTAGAAAAAGCAAACAGAATAAACACTAACATAAGTTTTGTCCTATCTCTTACCTATGTTGTTATTTTGTCAACACAAAAAAGTGGACTAGAATACATGTGTAAAATGTTAGAAATGTTAAATCATTAGATTCATTCTCCAATCTAGAATTATGACCTAAGGTTTGTGGTATTGAGGAAATATTGTTGAGTTTTCTATGTTCTCTTTGTGATGTGAGAAAAGAAATACACATGCAACTTTCTCTTAACATTACTCTTTCACCTTAAATTCAGATGTAGAACAGCATATAAAAATAAAAACAAAAAGTAAAAAATTGAAGAATACAGGCAAAAAATCACATAATCATTAGATATGTTCATTTAAGGATCAAGTTTATTTACACTGTTAATTCCCCTTGCCCTACTTTTAACAGTAGTACATATGTTTTTCTTCATTCATCTTGCAAGGTATTGTTGGTGATGAGGTTTACATTTTTTCTCTAATTAGACTGTATTCCCTGAGGTATTTGTTACAGATTCTACCCTTTGTTTTTCATTGTCCTTTATATGAACTCAATTTGCTTAACATAAATTTAAGTAAAGCATTACTTACTAATCTGGTTTGCCTGTCAGTAACAGTGAAGAGTCTGTCCATGACTTAGGCTGAATTTTCTCATGCCATAATTTGTTTGGAAGAGATTATCTTCCATTTACCTATTTCTATCCAGTCTTGTTGTGTTGAAAGACATCAAATATTGTTTAATTTTTTACTCTGTTCAATGTATGATAATAACCTTGTATCAAAGATTACTGCTAATTAATAAAAAGCTGTTTCCCATTGCATAGATTCCCATTCCCATAGTCAAGAGCCTTCAATTCACACATAATGTTTATGTGATGCCATATAGAGTATCATAAGTTTTGTATAGGTAGTAATGCCAAGTGTCAAAAAATCACTTGACAGGAGAAGCTGGTCACTGCAATTCTTTGACATCCTGTCTTCCACTCTACATTTTATAAATGAGTTTACAGTATTTTTAAGCGAAGACTGACTTTTGGAAAGAGACGCAAAGAGATTACAACAGGTGGGCTTTTGTTTGTTTGTTTGTTTGTTTCTTATAAGGAAGGAACTGGATCTGTAATTCAGAAGAATCAAAACCTTTCTTTGTTTAAGAAAGGATGTACTAGCTCCTAACAATTTAGTTACAAATTTTTGTTTAAATTTTACACATCTTTGTTACATTATACTCTTCTAGAGTACATTGTGTATAACTTTGATTCCTGTAGATAGCTGTAGTGCATTTACGTGGCAAGGTTTTGGTAGCAGGGGGCCATTGGGGTGGCTTCTGTGAGAAGAATCCAGAAGCTGCCCCATGTTAGATGAGGGGCCCGCCGATGACCAGAGCTGAGCAAATAAGCGATGTTGAGTGGTGTTGTTAAAGAAAGACTGACTTTTTTCAAACTTCATCTCTGAGGATTTTTTTTCCAGAATTGATTCTTCAGTTATGAGTCCACATTCCTAATAAAGGTTTTAGTTCACTGGAAAATAAAAATTATTACTTCTCTTTTCTTCAAGGTATGAATATCCTAAAGTTCTTTTCTTCAATATAAAATACAAATTCCAAGACTCCTTCAGATAAATGCAAAGTCAAAATTATTCATTTACAAAACAAGAATAAAAACAATCCACACAGCTGTTTTCTAAGGAGAAAATATGCCTCCATTAATAAACAATTCTCTTTCCACTACCAGGATCTTTTGTGAGAAATGCATTTGTAAGTGCTCCCAAGGGAGAAGACTAGACTATTTCGCTTCCCTTTAGAGGAAGAAAAAAAAATACATCAAAGACTACAAGACCAACAAGGTTTCATTCAGCCATCATTTAATTCTCTGCACATGCAATTTCAGCAAAATTGCCTGGCCATAGTGTCAGTGTTTCTGAAAGCTCCACAAAGCAGCTTCACAGTGCAGAACATTTCTCTTCTGCATGAGCAGGCACTCATCTGAGACAGGAAATGATGGTCCTTAGGAGGTTTTCTCACTCTAATTTGAGCGTCAAGAGTGTGTAAGCCTCTTCTGCTCATTGTCCCAATCAGAAGAAGTGGTGAGACCCATCCAAGAATTCAATCAATCAAGATTTTATGCTCGAACCTGCCTTAAACATTATGCTTTTTCTGTCCCCTTCCAGAACTTGCCCTGTATCAGGAGGAGGGGACTGTAGGACAGGGAAGACAAAGAAACGTTTTGGATGTTATGTAAAATGTCAGGTAATATTCTACATTTAATTTTTATTTCACTTTCAGCAGTTGGATTTAGGTTTGACATTAATACAGCTTACAAACAAGTGCATTCAGAAAGCCTTCTAAAGGAACTGTGGTTAGCTCAAATTAAAAGTGAAGCAGGAGATGCTGTGCTCTGATCTTGAGGACACCTGTGAACAAAACAGAGTAGGCAATTACAGCACCATTCTTCCTCTCTTCCTCTGTGTCCACCTTAGCAGAAGTAGTAAGATGGTCACTTGCATGTGTGTTTTTGTTGTTGTCGTTGTTGTTGTTGTAGTTCTTGTTTTGTTTTTCTCAGTTTTCTTAGTTTGAAGAGTCTTATTATTCCCCATTCAATTTTCCCCTTAGTAAGATGCTTTTATTTCCAAAACACTGTGCATGTGATCTGGCAGCAGAGATTGCCCTGTCTCTACTACTTTTAATTAGCCTAGTTCAGATGCACTCAGAGCCTCTACATCCTGGAGCTGAACACAAGGATGCTGCAGAGATGTTATGCTAACCTTAAAACAAACTCACTGCTCCCTTCTTGGAGACCAGTGAACTTCAACCTACCACTTCCAGCACAAAAATCATTGGAGTCAGACTGTTATACTCCTTCCCCCTCCTTTATACATAGGGAGAATCAAAATTCTGAAGTATAGGTCAAATTTATGCTTAGTGCAAAAGCAGTGGCTTTTATAGCTTTGCTGCAAGTATAAGTTTGGAGCGCTTTGACATGTACATTCAGCAATATCATAACAGTTGTTTCAAATGAGAAGTGCATTTAGTTATATATCTTTTTTTTTTTTTTTTTTTTCTTCATCACAATAGCAGTGTTTTCAACTGAGGAGAAAAGCAATGTTGTTTCCTTTGGTGGATTACAGTTGAATATATGTTTTGATCCTTATTATAGTTTTGCTATGACTCAGACATTTAATCTGTACTTGCCTATTTATCCATTTTTAAATATTGTCTAATAAAAATTGCCTCTCACCTTGATTAAAAAGACCTTTCAGTAGCTAAACGTATACTGATAAATATTAATCTACATTCCAACAGGAATTCAGATCTGTTATCTAATGTTTAATATGGGTTCCGCCTTCTTCATTTTATAGTTATTTTGCTGACATTCTATAAAAATGTTTTAATAGAAGTGTAATAGCATAGCCTTCAAGCAGAAACCTAGATTTCTCTCTAGCACCTCATGGCCCCCTAGTTTTGCAAACAACTCAGGTCTCACTTGTAACTTCTTAATTGATTTCATTTGTAAACTGTAAATGTTGTTTGTGTGTTACTTTGAAAGGAAGCAGAATTTAAATGAAGTGACAGAAATAGGCTCAGCACTCTGCATACTCAGATCCTTCCTGCTTTCCAGTTTGCATTTGCTTAAGATCCAATGATTTCCTGCATACTTCTTGTGAAGTGTATATTGAGTTCAGAGGGAATTAAACACTTTCAGGTGGTCTTAGAGGAGAGATTCAGCATTATACAAGTCTTCCAAGGGAAATATTGCCACAGGCTAAGTATTTAAGGAGGAGTTGCCCACTCAGGTAGCAACTATGACATTTGGTAGAATTTACTGAAAACTGGTAAAAGCGTAATAAGATTCTTTTTCTTTTTTTTTTTTCTTTTTATATTTGCTATCTGTTTCCTCCTCATCTAGGATGCAATTCAAAATACTGAGAAATTTGGAATGTGTTTTTAGGTGTTTAAAACCGCTTACAATGTAAACGATCATTGTGAGAAAACCAAGCCTTACCTTTTCATACTTACAGAAAGACTAAAATATAACAGGTATGAAAAGCAGGGAAATTAGACAAGATAAACCATCACCAAGAGAAGAAAAAAAGTTGGGGAATTAAAGATGGCCCAGCACATTACCAAGGAAGAACAGATCTTAGTTGCTTTGAGACTCTACAGGACTTTCCAAAGGCAGCATTTGAAAAACAGACAAACAAATAAAAACACTTACCTATGACCAAATAATGCTTCCAAAAGAAATACGAAAGAACAACATCAGATCAAGACTACAACACTCTTTGACATAATCTCCTGTTTTATTAATCATCAGAAATAAGGTATATCTCATTTAATTTCTAGACATCTATAAGCTAATTTTTTTGGTCTCCCTTTCTAGACAACAGAGAGAAATATCTTTAAATTCATCCACATGATTTTAGTCATCGCCTTTAAAATGAGATGAATTGTACCCCAGAAGAGCCTGCTTATCTCCATTCATTATAAAGGGAGTCTTGAAAAAAAAGCTAGGTATCAACATGTATGTTGTAGATGCCTGAGGTTAGATGAAACAGATTCCTATATAGAGTCAGCAATAAACCTAAACACAAGCTCTTGTTTTCATTTTTTCTCTCATTACCCATATTTTATGCAGTGTGCAACACTTTATTTCTTCTCCTCACATCTGTGCCAACAAAAAAAACAAACAAAAATATTTACTTACAAAATCCACGTCATACAGATTTACTTCTAGCGTTTTTAAAAATTATGACAGAAAAGGGATGTGATCTCACCTTTCTTATTCCTCAGCAATGTAAGCAACAGCAAAATGAGACTTGAGACTTTTGAGCAAATGAGGATTGGAAACTTCTGATAGTACTTATTTATTTACTTCTCTGTTCAGACTATGCAATCAGCTTTATAAAAGGCCTAAACTAGCATACTGTTGGCCCTAACACAGTAATTGTTCAGAATAAAGCTATCTGTTAGACATGGTTGTTACTCACCAGACTTTTCTGTACCTATGTATACAATAACTACACATAGGGAATGTAAAATAAAAATAAAAAAATAAAAATAAAAAGAATAGTCTTCTAACTTTCATCATGCTTTAGAATATGAAATACTTTCTATTCAACTGTAGCAGTAATTATATTTGTTCAAGAAAAAAAAAACACTTTTTAATGGTTTAATGTTTAGCATGTAAGTAGCATCAAATAAATCTCTTCTTTAATTTAGGCTTTCAATGAATAATAAAGTAGGTCTGTAGCTCATTCTGAACATGAACAATCTATGTGCCTTTCTTAATCAATTCTTACTTGTCTACATCAGTATTCAACATAATTCTCTTGTTTACAAGATGTGGTTTGACTTAAAGTGCTTTGAAAGGTTAATGAATGAAAGCAGGGTAACAAATTCACTCCAGTGTGAAACTTAAAATTTGTTCTGTGTGTTTACATTTTCTTTTTGGTTCTTCTTCAGTAAATGGGCCAAGTGCAGTGAGAAGGTGAGATGTTGGGGTAAGAAGGTGGGATGTATGGAGACAGAAGTGATCTTCAATTGGCCTTTTTTTTGTTTTTTTTGACTGTGGAGGCAGAAAGTTGAATTGCTTACTGTATAACCATTTCATAGGTTCTTCTTTTGTTCCTCTGAATCCCCTGTCAAAATGCTATCATATCTGTTGACTTCGCAGTATGGTTTCTTCTGTGGCTGGTAAGATATATGTTTTGACAGCACTGTCTGCAGATTAGATATTCTTGGTGACTATTCTCTCCCAGACACTAAAACATATGAAATAATTTTGATTACTAGCACAACCTCCCAACAACTTCTGAAAGAGCCAGATTGAGTCCATGAATGCTTTGTATAAATATTACAGCAAAAATGATACAACTAGCTGTTTGACATTCTTAATCAAATATTAATCTTCGAAAACTTAAAAAGGTAAATATAAAAGTTTAAAATTTAGCACATTAATTCATATTTAATTATCTAGAGAAAGAAGCTTGAGTCTAAAAGTAGAGTCAAGATTTTATGTCCAGTAGAACTGCAGCCCACATCATTTCCCATCACAGAAAATTTTACATCATTCTATTTTAAAAGCACACACCTAGCTTGAAAAGGCTGCTACATGTGGAGAAGACAGCAAAGCCATACAAAAAAAAATGGTGTACAGCTGAGGGAAGTAGTGACTGAAAAAATGAATTAGAAAAGCTGATATCTGATAATGAAATCTTCCCTTGGAAAAAGATTAGTGACATTTTCTGCAATAGCTATCTCCAGGCTCCATAGGGAGATATAAATAAAAATAGCAGAAGCTGATAGTAAAATGAGGGATTTCTCTAGTTGCCAGTCGCTTCAGAAAATGATGCTCCTAACCTGCATGCTGTTCTCACAGTCCTTTATAACACTAGCTGGCAAAAAAAAAAAAAAGTATCAGGTTTTGATGAGTTCAGAATGAATAACTCAGCTATCAAAAACTGTTATTTAGATAAAGTCCACAAATAAGACAATTATTGTAAAAGTACATGAATAAGTATGGTTTCAACTTTACTATTCTGCATACATAAGCAATCACATGCAAATGATAGAGTACCTCATCTCATAATAACAGGTTTATTGATAAAAATTAGTCTACTGCAGGCCCTGACAAAGAAAAATAGTAGGTGGAGCAGTTTTAATATATTAATAATGGTAGATAACACAGAACTTGCAGTTATACGAGAGGATGGTGGTAAGGCCAGATATTAACAACTCCAAACACTTCCCATAAAGAAACCTATTTTGGTAGCTGGGTTTAACTGCAGTAGGCAGCCAGGCCACACACAGCCATTCTCATATTCCCCACTAGTGGGATGGGGAGCCAATTGGAAGGGTAAAAGTATGGGAACTCATGCATTGAATTAAAAATGGTTTCAAAGGTAAAGCAAAAGCTGTGTGAGCGCAAAGCAAGATACCGATTCATTTACTCCTTCCATTGGCAGGCACATAGAAGTTCAGTCATTTCCAGGAAGGTAGGTCTCGTCATGTGTAACAGTTTCTTGGGAACACAAATGTTATTACTCCAAATGCTCTACCCAACCCCTTTCCCCCTTTTTCTCTCCAGTTTTTATTGCTGAGAATGACGTCCTATGGTATGGAATACTTTGGAATACTTTGGACAGTTGTAGTCAGGTGTGCTGGCTCTGTCCCCTCCTAACCTGTTGTGCACCCCCAGCCTCCTCACTGGCAGGGCAGCAAAAAGAAGCAGAAAAATCTCTGACTCTGTTTAAGCACTGGTCTGCAACAATTAAAACATCACTGTTCTCAACGTTATTTTAGTCACAAATACATAACATAGCACCATATAAACTACTATGAAGAGAACTAAGTCTGTACAAGCCCAGATGGAGCCCGTGTCCCTATTGGGGGCTGGACTATGGGAAACACTAATCAAAATAGGATTCCAGGAGCTGGAACGGGACAGAACCAGGACAGCCCAGGACAGCTGACCCAAACTAGCCAAAGGTATATATATACTATCTACCTATCTATCTATCTATCTATCTATCTATATATATACCTATATATATATAGGTAAGAGATAGGACAAAACTTATGTTAGTGTTTATTCTGTTTGCTTTTTCTAATGAAGTCTCTTTAGTTGAACATGCCTAGAGACTAATCTGGCTAAATCAGATCATAGTGTGGCTACAATGAGACGAAGTCCTTATCATAGCATCATAGAATCATATAGACTCATAGAATCATAGAATCATAGAGTCGTAGAATCGTAGAATCATAGAATGGCTCATGTTGGAAGGGACCTTAAAGATCATCTATTTCCAACCCCCCTGCCATAATGCGCAGGGATGCCAACCACTAGATCAGGTTGGCCAAGGCCCCATCCAGCCTGGGCTTGAACACCTTGATGCGACATCCATAGCTTCTCTGGGCAAACCGTTCCACTGCCTCACTACACTTACAGTGACGAATTTCCATCTAATGTCTAACTCTTCCATCTTTGAGTTTAAGGCCCCTTGTCCTATTATTGTCTATCCAAGTAAAGAGTCCTTCTCCATCTATTTTATAAGACTGGCCAAAGGTATATTCCATTCCGTACGAGGTGATGCTGAACAATTAATATGGGGTGGCTGCCCAGGGTGGGGCGTACCGGCTGCTCAGGGACAGGCTGTGCATCGGTTAGTGGGTGGTGAGCAATTGAATTGTGCATCACTTCTTTTGTACACATTAGTAGTAGTAGTACTATTATCATTATTATTATTGTTTTCTTTTCTTTTCTATCCTAATAAACTGTCTCTATCTCAACCAACAATCATTCATTTTAATTTTTTTTTTGATTCTCTCCCCCAACCCACAGGGGGGTGAGGGTGAGTGAACGGCTGAGTGGTGCTTAGCTGCTGGCCAGGTTAAACCACTACATCCTATTATTCTCTGCCCGAGTAAAGAGTCCTTCTCCATCCTTCTTATAAGACCCCTTTAAGTATTGAAAGGCTGCTCTCAGCCTTTCTTCATACGAGAGGTGCTCCAGCACTCTGATCATCCTCAGGGCCCTCCTCTGGATTCCCTCCAACAGGTCCACATCTTTCTTCTGCTGATGGCCCCAAAACTGGATGCAGTATTCCAGGGGGGGCCTCACGAGGGCAGAAGAGATGGGAACAAACACCTCTCTCGACCTACTGGCCACACTTCTTTTGATGGAGCCCAGGATGCGGCTGGCCTTCTGGGCTGCAAGTGCATACTGCTGGCTCGTGTCGAGCCTTTCGTCCGCCAGAATCCCCAAGTCCTTCTCTGCAAGGCTGCTCTCAATGGGTCCTTCTCCCAGTCTGTCCTCATGCCTGTGATTGCCCTGGCACAGGTGCAGCACCTTGCACTTGGACTTGTTGAATGTCACGAGGTTCACAAGGGCCCACTTCTCCAGCCTGTCCAAATCCCTTTGAATGGCATCTTTTCCTTCTTTGGTATCAACTGCACCACTCAGCTTGGTGTTGTCTGCAGACTTGCTGAGGGGGCACTCAATCCCATTGTCCAAGTCATTGATGAAGACAGTGAAAAGCACTGGTCCGAAGACAGACCCCTGAAGGACTTCTGGGGGATTCGGGTCCCTCCGAATTCCGAACATTCTGTGATTCTGTGACACCACTCCTCACCAATCTCCCTCTAGACATAGAACCTTTGACCACTACTCCCTGGGTGCAGTCATTGAGCCAATTCCTTATCCACCAGATGGTCCACCCTTCAAATCCATATCTTTCCAAGTTAGAGATCAGGATGTCATGCGGGACTGTGTCAAAGGCCTTACAGAAGTCCAAGTAGGTGACATTGGTCGGTCTTCCCTTGCTGACTGATGCAGTCACTCCAGATTGGTCAGGCATGATTTGCCCTCGGCAAAGCCCTGCTGGCTGTCTTGGATCACCTTCTTGACTTGCATGTGCCTTAACGTTGCCTCCAGGAGGATCTGTTCCATGATCTTCCCAGACACATGGGTGAGGCTCACAGGGCTGTAGTTCCCCTGGTCTTCCTCTCTACCCTGTTTAAAAATGGGAATGATGTTTTCCTTTTTCCAGTCACCGGGGACTTTGCCTGACTGCCATGATTTTTCAAATATGATGGAGAGTGGCTTGGTGACTACATCAGCAAATTCCCTCAGGACCCTAGGATGCACGTCATCAGGACCCATAGAGTCGTGGTTTTTAAGTTGCCTCAGGAGGTCCTGAACTTGCTCTTTATTTAAAGTGGGATGGATTCTGCCAAGGTACCTGTAGAAGCCCTTCTTGTTTTTCCTTTAATCCCTCACCAAGTTTAGTTCTGTCAGTGCCTTGGCTTTTCTGATCCAATCACCTGCACATCCTGACGGCATTTCTGTACTCTTCCCAGGGCACATGGCCCTGTTTCCACCATTGCTGCATTTCTTTCTGTTGCTTAAGTTTGACCAGCATGTCCTTGTTCAGCCGTGCTGGTTTCCTACCTTGTCTGCTTGATTTACCACATATGGGAATAGAGAGGTCTTATGCTCTAAGAAAGATATCCTTAAAGAGTTGCCAGCTCTGATCAGATCCTCTGTCCAATGTCCCATGGGATCTCATCCACTAATTCTCTAAGCAGCTGGAATTTTGCTCTTCTGGAAATCAAGGTCCTGTCTTTGCTCTTAGCCAGGCCCATATCCCTCAAGATCACAAACTCAACCAGGGTGTGGTCACCACAACCCAGGCTTCCTCCAGTCTTCACAGTATCACAGTATCACACAGATTTCTAGGTTGGAAGAGACCTCAAGATCATCGAGTCCAACCTCCGACCTAACACTAAGTACTCCACTAAACCATATCGCTAAGCTCTACATCTAAACGTCTTTTAAAGACCTCCAGGGACGGTGACTCCACCACCTCCCTGGGCAGCCCGTTCCAATGCTTAATAACTCTTTCGGTAAAGAAGTACTTCCTAACATCCAACCTAAAATTCCCCTGTCGCAACTTTCGCCCATTCCCCCTCGTCCTGTCACCAGGCACGTGGGAGAACAGACCAACCCCCACCTCTTTACAGCCTCCTTTAAGGTAACTGTAGAGAGCGATAAGGTCGCCCCTGAGCCTCCTCTTCTCCAGGCTGAACAAGCCCAGCTCCCTCAGCCGCTCCTCGTAAGACTTGTTCTCCAGACCCCTCACCAGCTTGGTCACCCTTCTCTGGACTCGCTCGAGCACGTCCATGTCCTTCCTGTAGCGAGGGGCCCAAAACTGAACACAGTACTCAAGGTGCGGCCTCACCAGAGCCGAGTAAAGGGGCACAATCACTTCCCTAGACCTGCTGGCCACACTGCTTCTTATACAGGCCAGGATGCTGTTGGCCTTCTTGGCCACCTGGGCACACTGCTGGCTCATATTCAGCCGACTGTCAAACAATACTCCCAGGTCCTTCTCCTCCAGGCAGCTTTCCAACCACTCATCTCCCAGCCTGTAGCTCTGCTTGGGGTTGTTGCGCCCCAGGTGCAGGACCCGGCACTTGGCCTTGTTGAACTTCATACAGTTGACCTCAGCCCATCGGTCCAGCCTATCCAGATCCTCCTGCAGAGCCTTCCTGCCCTCGAGCAGATCGACACACGCACCTAACTTGGTGTCATCTGCAAACTTACTGAGGGTGCACTGGACGCCCTCATCCAGATCATCGATAAAGATATTAAAGAGGACCGGCCCCAGTACCGAGCCCTGGGGGACTCCACTAGTGACCAGCCTCCAACCAGATTTGACTCCATTCACCACAACTCTCTGGGCCCGGCTATCCAGCCAGTTTCTAACCCAGCGAAGCGTACGCCAGTCCAAGCCCCGAGCAGCCAGTTTCTCGAGGAGAATGTTGTGGGGAACTGTGTCAAAAGCCTTACTGAGGTCAAGGTATACCACATCCACAGCCTTTCCCTCATCCACCAAGCGCGTCACTTGGTCATAGAAGGAGATCAGGTTCGTCAAGCAGGATCTGCCTTTCATAAACCCATGCTGACTGGGCCTGATCGCCTGCTTGCCCTGCAAGTGCCGCGTGATGACCCTCAAGATAATCTGCTCCATGAGCTTTCCTGGCACTGAGGTCAAACTGACAGGCCTATAGTTCCCCGGGTCTGCCCTGCGGCCCTTCTTATAGATGGGCGTCACATTGGCTAGCCACCAGTCAACTGGGACCTCCCCCGATAGCCAGGACTGCCGATAAATGATGGAAAGCGGCTCGGCCAGCTCCTCCGCCAGTTCTTTCAGTACCCTCGGGTGCATCCCATCTGGCCCCATCGACTTGCGCACATCCAAGCTCCGTAGCAGGTCGCCAACCATTTCCTCATGGATAGCGAAGGCCACATCCTGCTCCCCATCCCCTTCCACCAGCTCAAGGCACTGGGTATCCAGAGAACAACCGGTATTGCCGCTAAAGACTGAGGCAAAGGCGGCATTAAGCACCTCAGCTTTTTCCTCATCCTTAGTAACTAGGTTTCCCCTCGCATCCAGTAAAGGATGGAGATTCTCCTTAGTCCTCCGTTTCGCGTTGATATATTTGTAAAAGGATTTTTTGTTGTCTTTAACGGCAGTAGCCAGGTTGAGCTCCAGATGAGCTTTGGCCTTTCTAATTTTCTCCCTGCACAGCCTCGCTACATCCTTGTAGTCCTCCTCAGTGGCCCGCCCTTTTTTCCAAAGATTATAAACCCTCTTTTTTCTGCTAAGCACAAGCCGCAACTCTCTGTTGAGCCAGGCCGGTCTTCTTCCACGCCGGCTCGTCTTTGGGCACGTGGGGACGGACCGCTCCTGTGCCATCACGATTTCCTTCTTGAGGAGCGCCCAGCCTTCCTGGACTCCTCTGCCCTTCAGAACCGCCTCCCAAGGGACTCGGCCAACCAGCGTCCTGAGCAGCTCAAAGTCAGCGCTCCGGAAGTCCAATACAGCAGTTTTACTGGTCCCCTTCCTGGCCTCGCCAAGAATAGAGAACTCTACCATTTCGTGGTCACTCTGCCCAAGACAGCTTCCAACCACCACATCTCCCACCAGTCCTTCTCTGTTTGTGAAGAGAAGGTCTAGCGGGGCACCACCCCTGGTAGGTTCACTGACCAGCTGCGTCAGGAAGCTATCTCCCACGCTCTCCAGAAACCTCCTAGACTGCTTTCTCTGTGCCGTGTTGTGTTTCCAGGATATGTCCGGGAAGTTGAAGTCCCCCACGAGGACAAGCGCCGACGATTTTGCAACTTCTGTCAGTTGCCTATAAAACCCCTCATCCGTCTCCTCATCCTGGTTTGGCGGTCTATAACAGACCCCGACCAGGATGCTAGCCTTGCTGGCCTTCCCGCGGATCCTAACCCACAGGGATTCAACCTTATCATTCCCAGCCTGGAGTTCCACAACATCGAAAGATTCTCTAATGTAGAGAGCCACGCCACCACCCCCTTTGTGCTGCCTGTCCCTCCTGAAGAGCCGATAGCCAGGCATTGCAGCACTCCAGTCGTGGGAGCGGTCCCACCACGTCTCCGTGATGGCAACCAAGTCGTAGCCTGCCTGCTGCACGATGGCTTCCAGCTCCTCCTGTTTGTTACCCATGCTGCGTGCATTAGTGTAGATGCACTTCAGCTGGGCCATCGCCTTCTTCCCCGGCCTAGCCATTGTTTCCCCCGGCACAGCTCCAACAAGCCTTGTTTGAGCCCCGTCCCCCTTCTTACCTAGTTTAAAGCGCTCTCTATGAGCCCCGCCAGCTCCTGGCCTAGGATCCGTTTTCCCCTTGGAGATAGGGACCCGTCTGGGGCCATCAGGCCGGGTGCCGAGTAAAGCTCCCCATGGTGAAAAAACCCAAAATTTCTGTGCTGGCACCAGCCTCTGAGCCACCTATTAACCACACGAGCTTTCCGTGTCCTCTCCGTGCCTCTCCCTTCCCCCGTAGGGATAGACGAAAACACCACCTGCACTCCCGCTCCCTCCACCAATCGTCCCAGCCCCCTATAGTCCTGTTTGATAGCCTTGAGGCTTCTCTTTTCAACATCGTCACTGCCAGCCTGGACTATCAAAAGCGGGTAATAGTCAGAGGGGTGAACCAGGTTTGGAAGCTTCCTGGTAATGTCTCTGACCCTGGCCCCAGGGAAGCAGCAGACTTCCCTATGTGTGGGGTCAGGCTGACAAATAGGGCCCTCCGTTCCCCTGAGGAGGGAGTCGCCCACAACAATCACCCTTCTTTCTTTCTTGGTGGAGGCAGTCCTGAGGCGTGGAGTCAACTTCCTCACCTCAGGCATCCTCCTGGGTAGGCTTCCTACCTCATCCTCACCCACCGGTCTCTCAAGCTCCAGGGCCTCAAACCTATTGTTCAAGGGCACCTGGGAAGGTGGCGCCGGAAGGGGAGGGCATCTCCTGCGAGGTCGAGCAGGGACCTGTCTCCATTCCTCCTCAACTCACAGGTCCCCTCCCTCTGCCCGATGGCGACAGGGCAGGGGGTCCACCCCCCTTTGGAGCGTCTCACCCTGGTCCCTCTCCCTCCGGTCCTGCAGGGAGTTGCTCCACCAGTCTATCTCCCGCTCGCACTCCCTGATATCCCTCAACCTCTGCACCTCCTCCTTGAGTTCCGCCACCATGCGGACCAGGTCGTCCACCTGCTCGCACCTCACGCAAGCAGTCTCTCTGCCTCCCGCCGATGGCAGCAAGAGGCTCAGACACTCCCCGCATCCGGAGACCTGAACTGCCGCATGTTTGGACGGGCAGTCGGTCTGGGTGTGTACTGACTTCCTAGAGAAAGCACCGTGCCTGGTGGAGACCATTGCAGCCCAGCTGACGGGAGAGTGCCGTTGGAGGAGTTGTCCCTATGGGCAGGTGTGAGCGCTCCACCCTGCCTGCCCGCCCTGCCTGCGCTAACTGCCTCGCTAACTGCCGCGTCACTCCCTGTTTGCTGGCCCTGGTCGCCGCGCTCCTGGTCGCTCGCGCTCCCTAAGGGCTGCCTTTGAACGGCCAGGGGGGAGGAGCTGTCGCTGACGCTGCTGGCTCCGCCTACGCCTCGTCAGCCTCCCTCATGAGGGCTGCCGGTGCCTGGCGGCTCCCTCACGTAGGCTCGATGCCCGGAAAATAGCCCTGCCTGTCCCGATCCCGCGCTCCGCTGCAGCACGCGTCTGCCCCGGAGCCGGTCGCCTCGGCATCTTAACCTCTTTAGTGAGCTCTTTCACATTGTTGAGCACCAGGTCCAGAAACGCTTCTCCTCTAGTTGGTTTGTCTAATACCTGGATGAGGAATTTGTCCTCAGTACACTCCAGGAGTCTCCTGGAGTCCTTACTGCCTGCCACATAGCTTTCCCAGCAGACATCCAGGTGGTTGAAATCCGCCCCCCCCCCCAACCCCCCACCCCCCCACCCCGTGGAGGAGAGCCTGTGACCACGTTGCTTCTTGTAGTTCAAGCAGCAAGACCTTATCAACAGGCTCCTTTGTTGGTCCGGTCCTTGATTTTCACCCACAGGCTCTCAACCTGCTCTTGGCTGTTTCTTAGAGGCAACTCTTCACAATCTATCCATTTCTTAACATAGAGGGCAATGCCCCCACCGTTCCTTCCCTGCCTCTCTCTCCTGTAAAGCTTGTAGCCCTCCATTCCAATGTTCCAGCTGTGTGATTCATTCCACCACATTTCCAAGATAGTGTAGAGATGATAGTTTTCTAATTGCACTATGGCTTCCAACTTCTGCTTGTTTCCCATGCTGTGTGCTTTAGTGTAGAGGAAGTTCAGCCAGGCAATGGGCTGCATCCCCTTTTTAGATGAGTCCTTCCTAATTCCTATGGGACAATTCATAGGTGTTTCTCTGCTGTTTTCTAAAGAATTGGCATTCAGTGGCTCTTTTGTGTCACTTACAGGTACAACCCCTTCCCATGCTGAATCTAGTTTAAAGCCCTGCTAATGAGTCTGGTCAGCTTGCAGCCCAAAATGCTCTTGCTCCACTTTGTCAGGTGTGTCCCATCCCGTGGCAGCGTGCCCGGTCTCTCAAAAGCATGCCTGAGATTGGAGAATCCGAAACCCTGAACATGGCACCAGCTACAGAGACACTCACTCACCTGATCTGTATGCCACCTCCTCCTTGGGTCCCAGTCTGCAACAGGGAGAATTGAGGAGAACACTACTTGTGCTCCTGATCCCTTCAGCATCTTTCTAAAGGACATAAAGTCCCTTCTGATGTTTCATAGTCTCCTTGTCGCAGCCTCAGTTGTCCCTACTTGAAAGAGCAGGAATGGGTGATAATCCTCTGGCTTAACCAAGCTCAGTATCCTCTTTGTGATGTCACGAATACAGGCCTCAGGCAGGCAGCAAACCTCTCTCGAGATACTGTCTGGGCGGCAAATGGGTGCCTCAGTGTCTCTCAGAGAGCAATCTCCAATCACCAACACCCTCTGTCCTTTTCTTTCTGTGGCACTGGTTCTTATACAAGAGGTTTGCTGGTCCACCTTTTTGCAGTTGCCCTTTCCTGGGTCTTGACTATTATCACTGTTGTTGACACCCTCTCCTTTTTTGTGCCCCAGAACATCATATCTGTTGTGTAGGGGCACCTCAGGGGTAAGGGGGAGATTCCTCACTCTGCTCTGAGCACAGACGAGTGTCCAGCCTCCCTCGTCTTGTGAGTCTGCCAATTCTGCTGGCTTCAGGTTGGAATCCACCTTACTACCTCCTTGTGAGGACTTAAGGCAAGGCTATTGCTCAGCCCACACCAGCGCATGATGCCACGTGTCGATTTCTTGGTAGCATTCCTAGATGCATCGCAGCCTGCTGAGCTCCTCTTGCAATGTGGCGACTTGCTCAGAGAGTTCATCCAGATGGGCACACTTGCGCCCGTGTCATCCAGCTCTGCCTTGAGGCCCTTAGGGGAACCTCCAAATTCTGGAGTTCCCTGCAACTGAGGGTGTGGGCAGCTCTTTCAGTCCTTGGGAGGTCAGTCTGGGTAGAGCTGGGGGGGGGGGGGGGAGGGGGAGGGGGGGCACTCCCGGCTCTGCCCAAGCCTCCCCAGCCACGCTCATGAGGGCTGCCGGGTCCTGGCAGCTCCCTTGGCAGCCTCAAGTGGCTTTGATTCAGGAACCCCCCTGCACAACATGATCTCTGCTCTGCTCCAGAACGTGTCTGCCCCAGAGCCAATTGCCTCGGCGAACATAACAAAGGACTCATCTGTAACAGAATCAGACCCTTTATACTTTACACCTTAAGAATGGATAAAGGTATCGGAACAGTAAGCATTTGTGGTTGAAAATGATTAACAAAGTTGTTAAGTATGCACTTAAGTTAACAACTAAGTATTTTGTTAATGCATGCCACCAAATTCTAGCATATGCATTTCTTCAGGTTACACGTTGCCAAGCTGAGTTTCAACCCTTATGCTGCTTTCTTTGTGCAGAGATCAAGAAAATCCAACTATTTAATAGAAATTTCTTTCATGTCTAGCCAGCAGCCTGTAAGCATAGGAAAAGAGGATGATTTCTAGCTCTAGATGAGAAGACACGTTATTTTTAAGAGGACTTCCAGACCTAAGAAGCCATATTAGTATCAGAAGGGTGTCCCCTTGCAGTATGTGCGTAAATAATCATTAGGGCACTAGCAGACTTGTACTTGAGGACGTGAAACTGTCTTTCCATGAGACAAGTCAATGCACTGCAACTAAAGTTGACATGAACCCCAATGCAAAGTTATTCCACAAAAATGAAAACAATTCATTTAACAGTTTACGTGTAGACACAATCTCCAGTGGCTCTTAGAGGCATTCAGTTAACAGAGGAAATACTTCACAGTTTAGAGCATTTGAGAACCCTGGTTACATTTTGTTAATACACAACTCTCTATATGCTCCTTTAAAATAATTTTAACATATTCCAAACCTTTTCTGGATCTGAGATAGTTGCCACAAAATAGAAACAATGGTGGTAACTTTTCTCATAGGTAACTCACTCCTCTCTTTCCTTTAACTGGTCTCCAGTGTTGAAGAGTTAATCACATTATGCAACACCAGAAAGTCACAGCTACTGTGTCAGAGAAGTGGGGTGCAAAAGCAATATCAATCTTGAGGACAGGTTTCTGAATCTGCATGTGCTATTTGTAGTTTAACTTATGTTTGGAGACAATTGGGAACATCAACAGAGATAAATCTATTGAATGACCCACAAGGAGATTTGATTCCACAAATTTTTGGAAGGATAATATTTAAGCTGCTGAACATTATTATATATATGAGCTGCTGTCTCAATATGAGCCAGCAGTGCACCCTGGCAGCCAAGAGAGTAAATAATATTCTGGAGTGCATAGCCAGCTGGTCAAAAGAGTTGAAATGTCTTTGTGCTGTTTCCATGAGTCCTGTCATCTGGTACAAGTGAAAAGAGACTGGCACCTCCCCCTCCATTTCCCTCCTCAGGAAGATGTAGAGAGCAGTCAGCCTCTTCTTCTCCTGGGCAACCCATTCCAATGCCTGACTACTCTTTCTGAGAAGAAACATCTTCTAATTTCCAACCTAAACCTCCCCTGGTGCAACTTGAGGCCATTCCCTCTAGTCCTATTATTGGTTATGTGTGACAAGAGGCTGACCCACAGCTCCCCACCACTTCCTTTCAGGTAGTTGTAGGGAGCAAAAGGGTTTCCTCTGAACACCCTCTTCTCCAGAATAAACAACCCCAGATCTCTCAGCCGATCCTCATAGAACTTGTGTTCCAGGCCCTTCACCATCTTCGTAGACCTTCTCTGGACATGCTCCAGGGCCTTGATGTCTTTCTTGTAGCAAGGGGCCCAAAACTGAACACAGTACTTGAGGTGTGGCCTCACCAGAGCTGAGTACAGGGGGACGATCATCTCCCTGGTCCTGCTGGCTGCACTATTCCTGATACAAGCTGGCATGCCATTGGCCTTCTCAGTCACCTGGGCACACTGCTGGCTCGTGTTCAGGCGAGCATCAGTCAGCATCCCCAGATCCTTTTCCCCTGCACAGCTTTCCAGCCACTCTCTCTCAAGACTGTAGCATTGCATGGGGTTGTTGTGACCAAAGTGCAGGACCCGGCACTTAGCCATATTGAACCTCATCCCATTGGCCTCTGCCCATCGATCCAACCTGTCAAGGGCGCTCAGCAGGGCCTTCCTACTCTCCAGCAGATGGACACTTCCCCCCAACTGGATGACGTCCGCAAATTTGAGGATGCACTCAATTCCCTCATCCAAATCGTCAATACCCATTTGGTCAGAAGACGGAACAGTATGGGAACAGCACAAAGCTGTGTCATGGGAGGTTCAGACTGGATACTAGTAAAAATTTGTTTCCTGTGTGGGTGGTCAAACACTGGAAAAGGCTTCCTAGATGCTTGACGCCCCATTCCTGTGTTTGTTCAAGAGGCATTTGGATAATGCCCTCAATAATATGCTTTAACTTGTGGTTAGCCCTGAAGAGGTTGGACTAGATGATCTTTAAAGGTCTCTTCCAACTTAACTATTCTATTTAATTCTATTGAATTCTATTCTATCCTATTCTATTCTATTCTATTCTGTTCTGTTCTGTTCTGTTCTGTTCTGTTCTGTTCTGTTCTATTTTATCCTAATTTTTATTATTTCATTTTTGAAGTGGAGAATACTTTGAAGTGGAGGCTTGTTATAAGTATTAGTGTAAATTTTGAATAAATATTTCTCCTCTTTGGAATTTTCAAGTAAACCTGGTTTATTTGCAGACTTTTTTTTCACCCAAATTATAAACAAGAAGTTGCTGGCCTAAGTCGAAACAATTTTCCGACACAATTGATTTTATACAAGTGTTTGAGGTTGTTGATATAGAACTGTTCCAATCTGGAAATAGAAACGTGTAACCTTTTCAACCAAACAGGTTTAAATTTCATATATCTGAGAAGTTTCAAGTTACAAGGACTTATTTGCAGAAATTACATTGAGAGAAAAGCTGAATAATGGAAAAATTACTAGAACAATATCTTTGCAAATACAACTTGCAAACAGAAAATGAGGCAAAATATTTGGTATGAATAATTCATTGCATTCTTCTGAAAATACAGTTTTAAAATTACCTTATACAGTAACCCTTTTTCTATTTGTCAGGGACTAGATAAAGGACAAAATTAAGTGACTACAAAGAAGACATATACCAAAAAAAAAAAACCACCGAGAACTCAACTTCAGAAAACTTGTTAGCTTCAACTACATTCTCTAAGAATATTTCACAGACATTTTCTTGTCTAAATAGCAGCATTTTACAAACTTACTAGACAAAATGTCAACAACTGATGAGGGTTTGCTATGGCTGAATGTCATCTGCAAGTTGTAAGGAGATTAATCTCACCATCTGACTAATGTTGATGGTTTAGCAAGGCAGCAGATCCATTCAAGGAAGAAATGTTCCCTATGAACAGAGAAAGTGCAAATGAGACCCTACAGTAATAACTGTTAATATGATTTACTTATGCAACAACAATTTCAATCAATCTTTATAAATCCACATCTGATTTTTACATTTACACACATTTACATTTTCTTTATTTTGCATATCCACCTGTATGAAGATTCTTCAATCATTCGTATTCATGAGCACTAGAGAAATAAAGATTTAGAAAAAAAAATAAAAATAAAAGTGATAGTTCCTGAGCTACAGAAATCAGTTGTTTTGCTTTTTAGCTCAGTTTCAAAAGTGCAGACAAACAGAGATAAATGCTAACTGCTGTCCACTGAAGAGTGAAGCAGGCAAAAGCACAGCTTTTCACAGCACACATTAAATTCAAAGTAGATCCCCTATTGTTTTCTTTTAAGATGTCTCAGTGATTCTGTAACATGCTGGTGGTTTACTTTTCCTTTTCACAGAGCTCGTTTTTAAAAAAGGGCTCTTTCTTACCAACATAATGGGTAAACTCAAACTGGAATAGCTTATTATTATTGCAATATGGATGAATACTTAAGTAATTTAGAGGGAAGAAAAGAAGAGGAAGGAGAGGGAGAGTTACATGTAAGGATTGAATGCTGAGTGGCCACTGTACACCAATAAAAGAAAACTATGATTGTGGTGGGTTAATCTCAGCTGGTCACCAGGTGTCCATCAAGTCTTTCTCACTCCCTTCCTCAGCAACAATCCGGGATTAGGGGAGAGGGAGGAGGGCTGGAAATAGTGAGTGTCAATAATGACAAAGAGATCACTCATTAATTACCACCATGGGCAAAACAGACTTGACTCGGGGAAAATTAATCTAATTTATTGCCAATTGAAAACAGAGCAGGATAGTGAGAAACAAAGACTAAAACACTTTCTTCCTCACTTCTTCCTCTTCTTCCCAGGCTCAACCTCACTCCTTCGTTCCTCTCTCTCCCACCTCCTCTGAGCAGCATGGTGAGTTGGGAAATAGGTTTGTTGTCAGTTCATAGCAGTTCCCCTTTGCCACTCTTCCACAGACTCATCCATGGGCTGCAGCTTCTTCCAGGGTACATCCACCTGTGGTGGCATCAGGTCCATGTTGTGGCTGCAGCAGGAGTATCTGCTCCAGTATGTTCCTTCATGGGCTATGGAGGGACAACCTGCATCACAGTGGTTTTCTTCATGGGCTGCAGTGAAATCTCTGCGCTTTTAGCCTTTCTTAAATATATTTTCCCACAGATGCCACCAGTTTGGGTGAAGGGCTCAGATGTCCGCTTTGTGACAGGGCCATCTGGAGCTAGCAGTGTCTGGCCTGTAGCAGCCCCAGCCTCTCCTGACACAGTCCATCCCACAGACCCCCACTGCCAACACCTTGCCACAGAAACCTGATACACCATCTCACCAGTTTCGCATTAGTTACTGAATTCCTTACCTTAAAGGATAAATTCCCCCAAGGCACTGAATGACATAATTTATTAAACTCTATCTAGATAACCTTTACTGCATTTCTCTTGATTAAGAAATGAATTTTCTTATAAAAAAAAAAAAAAAAAAGAAAAGAAAGATTAGTTTAGTCTGACATCATTCACCTTTGATAAAAATAGTGTTGTATTTTATACCATCTTCCATTTTTCTTCATGTCCTTGATTACTGTCTCCTTCTAAAGGAGACTTTGCTTAGATCTCAGTTCAAACAGAAATCTGTAGTTGTCTATGCCTGTTTGGTTTTTTGTTGTTGTTTGTTTTTCTTTTCCATTTTTTTAAATATGTTTGCAGTTCTTGAATACCTACTCCAGAATGGACAGACTCATTGCCAGTATTCTTGTAATATCATAGACTGTTTTCTTTAGCAATAATTGCTTTGGAACTGTACTTATTTGCTTTCCCTCTTTCCCCTTCCTCATTCCATGAACAGTAGAGTACAAATTATTTCTATCTCAATTCTACTCTTATATCCTCACTTTCTAATAAAAAAATAAGGATAATCACTGAGCTTGCATTTAGGTGATATGTCAATGTGTTTTTACACGTTTACCCTCTTTGTTCTCTCTCTCTCTCTCTCTCTCTTTTTCTTTTTTTTTCTTTTTCTTTTTTTTTTTTGGTTCTTCTGAAGAACTAGTTTGAATAGCCTTTTGTCTGTGTAGTTTTTTCAATGTAATTTTCCTTGTTTATATGACAGTGTCTATTACATCTTACTAAAATGTTCAGTGAGATATATTCAAATTTCTTGAATGCTTCAATTCAAGAGAACTGAACTAAATGTATCAGTTTAATCATTCTTACAGTATGATTTATCCAATTGGTAAAAATATATTCTTTTTTGTACATTTATAGAAATAAGAACAATTAAACCTTTCATAACTCTGTGTTTATCTGTCCTGTTGCTTAAAATGAATTGAATCTCTTTGAGGTATCTTGATTTGAAAGTGTTTTTCAACCAAAGCTTTTGCAAGATTTTTGCTAATTACTGGAAAATATCCAAAATAACATACAGGTGAGTATTTGCTGGAGAAATCTAATAGCTGTCATTCCTGAGAAGACTTCTGCAGTGGAGAGTGCTTATGTTGTATAAAATTTCCATTATTACTTTTCTGTCATCAATTGAGTTCTGGATTCTTATCAAAATTTGAGCTTGGGAAACTGAAAGTGATATGGCATATGATACCTTTATAAGTTCATTAAAAAGTTATCTTGCAAGGGTGTATGGGTCTGGTAGTAGTAGATGTTTTGAAAGTATTAGAGAAGTGAAATTTTAAAATGGCTTTTATAATAGGGTAATAAGGATCTTAAATTACCTCAAAATAAAGATAAATTCTTGGAAGAATGTATGAAAGGCTAAGGATGATTCTGCAACTAGAAGAAAAATTTTAAGATTTGATTTTGATGAAAGATGATATATTTGTACTGTAAGTACTTTAAAATACTTACGAAGGCTTAAAAATACCAATGATCACGGTATATAGTTACCTGCATGTATTGAAGATTGTATTTTAGAATATTGTCATCTTTAAAAAAATGTTATCAGGAATAAATCTTGAGAAATATTAATAAGAAAATATTTAGATTTTATTCTCAGTCTTTCATTTATATTCTGAATTATTCAGAATTATTACTTCATTTATATACATCAATTCTATTCTGTAAGATAGTGGTGATATTTGCTCTGTTAAGTAAATGTTTTCTAAATTCTCTAAATTTGACCATTTAGAAAAATAATTCAGGAAAGTACTAAATGGCTGGGAAAAACAACAATGTGTTTCTGAGAGAATACCTCACTAATACTTTAGTATTCGTGTCCCCAGGTGCAATGTTTGCAATGTAAAGTTAAAAATTCCTACTGGAAATTCTTACTGACCAGTGCCAAGATAACAGAAATAGCTTAGTTTTGGGTGGGATAAGTCTGCACTTAGAAAATCTGCAAAAGAGATCCAGGACCAAAAGACTGATTGTTAAATTAGGTGGTTGTTCAATTCCATATACCTAAAGTAAGTAAAATAGTTTAAATGTGTATTGATTCAATGTTTGTTTTTCTGTGAAAGGATCAATCACACAGGTAGGAAAATGAGAAAAGATTAATTTCAGAAAGAAAATTTTAATAGCAAAGGTTATGATATTTTAAGCATACAAAATGTTTCTATGGTGCTGCAAAAGCCTTAAGTGGATAGGATCTTTTAAAATGAATTGCACTTATAACAAATTTCTGTTTAAAAGAAGTACTTCTGAAATACCAATTGATGGAAAAATATTTTTTTTCTGTTCTAGTCAAACTGATTTGCAATGTGATCTACATTCTTGTAGATACATTACAGAGTTAAAAACAGAAACAAACAAACAAAAAACTATGTGTGACTAAGTTTACCCTGAATTTTTTTTCATCATATAAAATATATTTTTGGTGTATTAAAGAAGGTTTTATGATTTTTTTTTCTATTTCCTCTCTCATATCGGAGCAGCTGCAGGGGTGGCCTCTGTGTGCAGAGACCAGAAGCTGCCCCATGTTAGACAAGAGACAGTTCCAGTTGTCTCCCAAAGGGATCCACTGCTGTCCAGAACCAAGCCAATGAGTGACACTGGTTGTGCCTTTGTGGGAGCACATATAAAAAAAATCCACGTCCTTTTTCAGCTGGGGTCCCCAAACCTGGGCGTAGTACTCCAATGTGGTCTCACAAGGACAGAGTAGACAGAGTCAATCACCTCCCTCGACCTGCTGGCCACACCTCTGTTGATACAGCCCAGGATGCACTTAGCCTTCTGGGCTGCAAGAGCACACTGCTGGCTTATGTCAAACTTTTCATCCACCAGAACCCCCAAGTCCTTCTCTGCAGGGCTGCTCTCAGTGAGTTCTCCACCCAGTCTGTTCTCATGTCTGGGATTGCCCCAATCCAGACACAGCACCTTACACTTAGACTTGTTGAACTTCATTATGCAGATATTCCTGCAGCAGCCACAGTAAGGACCTGATGCCACAGCAGGTGGATGTACCCTGGAGGAAGCTGCAGCCCGTGGCGAGCAGGTTCCTGCTCTAAGGAACCTGCTTTGGCAGAGGGGTTGGACCCGATGATCTTTCGAGGTCCCTTCCAACCCCTTCAATTCTTTGATTCTGTGATTCTGTAACAGCAGCAGACTCCTGGCAAAAGCTGCAGTTCTTGAAGAGGAGCCCATGCAGGTTGCCTGGCAGGAGCTGAAGCTCAACGGGGGACCCTCACTGAACCATTCTGCTCCTAAAGAACTGCACCCCATGGTATGGGCCCCATGCTGGAGCAGTTCTAGAACAACTACAACCTATGGAAGAGACCCCATGCTGGAGCAGAGGAAGAGTGTGAGGAGGAAGGAATGGTAAAGGGATACTGCTATGAACTGACAACAAACCTATTTCCCAACTCACCATGCTGCTCAGAGGAGGTGGGAGAGAGAGGAACGAAGGAGTGAGGTTGAGCCTGGGAAGAAGAAGAAGAAGTGAGGAAAAAAGTGTTTTAGTCTTTGTTTCTCACTATCCTGCTCTGTTTTCAATTGGCAATAAATTAGATTAATTTTCCCTGAGTCAAGTCTGTTTTGCCCATGATGGCACTATTTTTGTGAGAAATATTTTTTCATCAACTGTTTGTAAGTTTTTTCATCTTGTTTTCTCCCCATGTCCTTTTGATGAGGGAAGTGAGTGAGCAGCTGGGTGGACATCTCGCAAATAGCCAAGGCTAACATGCCACAGATGGTTAAGGACAGTTATTATATTAATGAAATTATGAAGGACCCATCCCAAATTTTTCACTAGTTGCTTCCTTGCTGCTTGTAGCTGTGAAATTTGTGGATGACAAAGTCAGAAGATAATGCTTCTCTTGAAGAGATAGCTAGAATTTGATGGTCCTGTAGATCAAAGTAATGGAATGAGAATGGCAGATAGGCACAATGTTTAAAAATTTCATTCTTAAGAACCAATGATTAGACATGCATTTTTTGCATCTGTAATTTTATTTTCGGCTGTTTCATTCTCCTCCCTCCATTGTGACTCTTTTCTCCTCCATGATTAAATTCCTTCCTGATTATTCAGCTGAGCAGAAAGATTCATGGTAGGGGAAAGCACTTTGTTGGAAAACTAAATTTTCATCATTGAACAGAGAATCTGAGCTTCTAAGTTGTCCTAATAGCCGTTGCTATGGTGACATGCAGGTTGCAACAGCGGCTCTGATTCTCCTGCATGATTTCTAGCTCCACACTAAAGGAGTGATAAGGCTTGTGAACGGTTTCTGATGAGTTTTCTTTAGGGAAATACTGTGCAGATTCAAGCACTTTCTTTTCTCCTACCCATTTGTTACAGGTTATGACAATCACCAATTTCAACCTAAAAATCGATTGTTGGAGGAAAGACACTTACTAATTCCTCTCAGGTAACTGCTATTGGTAGACTTGGTTGGGATATAAAGGGGAAGCTCCAGACTAATGCATGTTTGATCTCCAAACTAAGCTTTGTTTTAATTCCTAGCAAACTCTTTGCTGCTCGCTCTTCACTGAAATTCTACCTCTCAAGCTATGGTGGCCTTCAGCTTCTATACAATTGTTATGGTTTAACCTGGCAGGCAGCTAAGTACCACACAGTCATTTGCTCTCTCCCTGACAGTGAGATGGGAGGGAAGAATCAGAAAAAGAAAAAAGAAAAAAAAATTTTAAAAAAGGTAAAACTCATGGATTGAGATACAGACAGTTTAATAGGACAGAAAAGGAAAGGAAAGGAAAATAATAACAATAATAACAATAATAAAAACAAATACATATATACAAAACAAGTGATCCACAGTGCATCACAATTGCTCATCTCTCACCAACTGATGCTCAGCCAGTCCCTGATGCCCAGCCAGTCCCTGAGCAGCAGCCACCCACCCCCCCTGGCCAACTCCCCCAGTGTTTATTGTTCTGAATGATGTCATATCCAATGAAATGTTGACAAGTTTAGGTCAGCTGTGCTGGCTGTGTCCTCTCCCAGCTTCTTGTGCCCAGAATCCTTGCTGACAGAGAAGTATGAGCAGCTAAAAAGTCTGTGACTCAGTGTAAGCACTGCTCATCAACAACTAAAATATCAGTGTGTTAACATTACTTTTTTTTCCTAAATGTAAAACAAAACAATATTAAGCCACTATGAAGAAAGTCAACTCTGTCTCAGCTGAAAACTGGACAACTACCCACTACCTGACACCACATATATGAAAAGACATCTCAGCTTTCTAATATTCAAGATTACGGAATATGTAACAAGAAACCAGATGATCACGTAGAATTTCAACGTGGTTACCATATCTTTCCAACCTAGGCCTACAACAAACAGAGAAAAGGATAGCTCTTTCCATCTTTTCCCACAAATAATTCATTGCCTTCCCACTCACTTTTAAGCAGTTAAGCAGTGGACCAGGAAAATCCAGTTTTGGTTTGCAGCAACTCTATCATCCAAAAGTGACGGTATAATATATTACAGTAGGGTAACTTAGTTCAATTTCTGTACTATCAAAAGGTCTTCCACCCATGCATATAAGCAGGGTTGAGTTATTTTTGGAATGCAGAAGGATGACAACAGACTTATTTTGAATAACATTTCTTCTATTAAGGAATCATGAGAGTAAAAGCAAGTTGTTAATACCGAGTAGCAACAATTTCTCAAGCTTCAGTATGGCAACTAAAATACACTAAACACAAGTTTCATTCTCCCATCAGGCAATTTTTCTCTTGAGCAGCCTGCAAGTAGACATGCCATCAAGTATCTTGCCTAGTTAGACTTTACTTAAATACTTAAGGAAATACATCATTGTACTTTAAAATAGAATATGAGAAAATATTTAACCTTTATCATACAGAGATTCAGTACTGTCCTGGCTGTGTCCCCTCCTAGTTTCTGGTGCACCCCCAGCCTTCTCATTGGCAGGGCAGCACAAGAAGCAGAAAAGTCTTTGACTCTATATAAACACTTCTCCACAACAACTAAAAACGTTAGTGTGCTATCAACACTATTTTCATCAAAAATCCAAAACACATCATTGTGTAAGCCTCTTCAAAGAAAATTAATTCTGTCCCAGCCAAAACCATGATAATATTCACCCCTTATTCCATACCACTTATGTCATGCTCAGGTTCCTTATTAATCACCGCTATTCAATTAATATAGAGATGTCATTCACTTGGTCTAAGGGCCACCCCTATGTCCATAAAATGTTCATAAAATGTCCACTGAGTTCTTCTACTCCATAACTTAGCTTCTGTCTTTTATGGTAGTCATTCAGAACAGAAAAGACAATATGTTGCAAGGAGTTACTGGATGTCAAAGCCAGCTCAATATGGGTCACTGCTGTACTTGCACTGTGTCTTGTTAGGCTCATCCTCCATTGCCTTGAGTGGTTTCTGCTGTAGGACTTCCTACAACATGCAACTCCAGATCATGGTTACAAAAATTTAAAGGTATTGTTATTATATTTAAATATTTATATATTTAAAGGTATTGTTGTGCACAGAGGTTGTGGAGTCTCCCTCTCTGGAGACAGTCAAAATCCACATGGATGCCATCCTGTGCAATGTGCTCTAGGTGATCCTGCTCGGCAGGACAGTTGGACTAGATCATTTTCAGAGGTCCCTTCTGTTGTGGTTTAACCCGGCCGGCAGCTAAACACCACACAGCCGTTCACTCACCCTCCCCCTTCCCTCTCTGGGATGGGGGAGAGAAACGGGAAAGTGAAGCCTGTGAGTTGAGATAAAGACAGTTTATTAAGACAGGGAAATAATAATAATAATAATAATAATAATAATAATAATAATAATAATAATAATAATAATGTGTACGAAACAAGTGATGCACAATGCAATTGCTCACCACCCATTGACCGATGCCTAGCCCATCCCCGAGCAGCCGGTCCCCCACCCCGGCTAGCCACCCCTATATATTGTTTAGCATGACGTCAGATGGTATGCAATACCCCTTTGGCCAGTTTGGGTCAGCTGTCCTGGGTCTGTCCCCTCCCAGCACCTGCTGCACCCCTAGCCTGCTCACTGGCAGGACAGAGAGAGAAGCTGAAAAGTCCTTGGCTTGGTGTAAGCACTGCTCTGCAACAATTAAAACATCAGCATGTTATCAGCGCTTTTCTCATCCTAATCCAAAACATAGCACCCTACCAGCTACTAGGAGGAAAATTAACTCTGTCCTAACTGAAACCAGGACACCTTCCAACCCTGCCCATTCTGTGATTCTGTGAAAGGTCATCACAGTCTCCACCCCTGGTCCTTTCAGACCAGGCTACAGAGTCTAGCATTACAATGAACTCCCTCTCTTCTCCCTGACCTGGCTAGCAACAAGGTGTTCCTACTATAAAACATCCTATAACATGCAACTTAAATCGTGGGTTACAATAGTTTAAAGCCATATCCATTACAATCTCCATCCCTTGTCCTTTTGGACCAGGCTACATGGTTCAACATTGCAATGAACTCTTCCCCTCACCCCTGCTCCAGCCTGGGTTTTTCCACAGGCTACAGTAATTTTGAGGTATACATATTCTGGCATGTCCTTATCCATGAGACACAGTCCCTTCAGAGGTCTACCTACTGCGTCATGGGCTTATCCCAGGCCACAGACACTTCAAGGTCTACCTGTTCTGATGTGGACTTATTATCAGTCCACATCCTCTTCAGAGGTACACATGCTGCAGCATGGATTTATACACTGCCACAGTCACTTTGAGGTGTACTTGCTCTGGAGTGGCCTTTTCCATTGGCCACAGTCCCTTCAGAGGTCTCTTCAGACACCTGCTGTGTTGTGTTCTTATTCACAGCCATAAATGCTTTGAGTTATTCTGGCATAACCTTATCCACAGACACTGCAAGATATACCTGCTGCACCAGAGACTTCTCCGTAGCCAGAGATACTTCAGGGTGTACATAGTCCCACACAGACTCATTCACAGGTCACAGTCCCTCTGATTCGATGTCAGTCTGGAGTTCCAGCCTGTCCAGTATGGCAAGACGGAACAGCAGTGATGCCCTGGCCATCAGCCAGCCCAGGTGGATGACCATAGCTGTAATCAAAATGTTCCCAAGAACAGTAATGCAATATGATAAAGAGTAGAGCAAACAGAAGAAGGAAAAGCAGTTACTAACAAGCACTAAACTCTAGCATACAGTAAGGCAAGCAAGGCCCATGGCAAGGACAGGAGCCTGTCAATTAACAGCTAAAACACTCTAACATCTATAAATTTGGTCTAGTACACTGCACACTACAACGAAACCTGTCCACATCTCAAACCCTTCCAGCACCATGTTGGACACGAAAAAGAACTGTCATGGTTTAGCCCTGGCAGGCAGGTCAGCACTACAAAGACATTTGCTCACTCTCCCCAGGTGGGATGAAGGAGAAAATCAGAGAGGTTAAAGTGAGAGAACTCATGGGTTGAGATAAAGACAGCATCATAACTAAAGGAAA
Organism: Anser anser; assembly: GCF_964211835.1. Lineage (NCBI taxonomy): Eukaryota > Metazoa > Chordata > Aves > Anseriformes > Anatidae > Anser > Anser anser. The sequence goes on from NC_139723.1 coordinate 41,797,894, forward strand.
AGTTACACATGCAAGCAAAGCAAAACAAGAAATTCATTCACCACTTCCCATCAGCAGGCAGATGTTCAGCCACTTCCAGTAAAGCAAGGCTCATCATGCATAACAGTTTCTCGGGAAGACAAATGTTGTCAATCCCCAAATTGTCCTTTCCTCCTGCCTTACCCCAGCTTTTACTGCTGAGTATAATGTCATATGGTATAGGACATTCCTTTGGTCAGACTGGGCCAGTTGTCCTGGCTGTGTCCCCTCCGAGGTCCTGGTGCACCCCCAGCCTCCTCACTGGCAGAGCAGCACAAAAAGCAGGAAAGTCCTTGGCTTTGTATAAACACTGTTCTGCAGCAACTAAAACATCAGTGACTTATCAACACTATTTTCGTCAAAAATCCAAAACACGTCATTGTAAAGAAAATTAACTCTGTTCCAACTAAAACCATGTCAATACAGTAAGTCAGCTGTACTACCTTGAGGTGCCCTCGGTCTCCTTTCCCCTTTGCCACTTTGTAAGGAAACCACTCAAGACTTTAAGCTAGAGTTAATCAAAATAATAAAACATTCAAGCATGTAACCTAAGAAAATAGGACAGAAGAATTTACTCTTTCAGCTGCGTACTGTAGCTCGGCCCCTTTATTGCTATATGTTGTCTTAACTGTAAGACAACTTGGGAACCCTCAGGCAAGGACAGTCATGCAGTGCATTGTGCAGTGAAATAATAGTAAAAGAGCTTAAATTAAAGAGATACTAATGCTCAATCCTGAATGTAACACAAATCATAAAGGGACAGCCTCAAATGACCTGGTGTTTGCCTATGTCAATCCTCTTCAAAGAAAACTTACTATGTCCCAGCCAAAACCATGGCAAATACCAATGATGAGAACAGAAAAATTGGAAGCTGTCAAGACTCAAAAGGTAACTCCAGTTGAATTTGTTACTTTATATTCTCTACTTATATTCAAAGTCGCACGTCTTAAAAATAGACAGATAAGCTAACAAATAATCAGAAAGACCATCAGGAAGATCAGTGTCGTCTATGCAAGCTGTGTTGTCATTGCATAGTTTTAGCAGAGCTGAGTCAACAGGAATTTTTTATCCTACTGCAATACCTTCCCCATTTTTGAACAGAGGTAACTACCAAGAAATGGAGTGGTGTAGAAACAGAAATACAGTTTGAGCTGTATTACTGTATTGCACAGCTATATGTAACATATGATCTACCAGTTATAAAATGTTTAGAAGTGAACACACCCCACCTTCTTCTTCAATGTGACACTGCTTAGGTAGCAGACATACTTCCATTATACTTTGATAAAAAAGAATAGTGTAAATCGACATAAATACACCCATTGTTCCCTACACTGTATTTCCTCCCAACTGAGTATACTACCAGATACTCTGAGTAATAACATCTACTTCTTTCTGGCCATAACTGAAGTTTTCAAGAATCTTTCTGATTTCCATGTCTATCGTCCAATTTGCTGCAGTATCCAATACCGTGTTGCTAAGCGTTGTCTGTAGATTAAGAATACTATCTCTCTGACATCCAATCAATTAAAATATTGACAAGCATAATTCCAAGGACCCTGCAGAATTCAGGTTAATACTTTCATGGTACCACCAATAGGACCACTAATAGCTATTCTCTAATATGATTTTCCTGTAGGTTTTCAGGTATACAATACTGTTACTTACATCAGTCTTTGGAGAATTCCTTGTGAGGTAACATCAAAAACCTTCCTGAATTCATGACACAATATATCTCTGTGCCTTTTACAACAGAAGAAAGAATTATATGAGAATACTTGTTCCTGGCACTTACAAATCCTTTAAAGAAAGCTAGTCAAATATTTTGTCTGGAAGCTAAAACCATTTGTGATCCTTCTTTTCTTCTGTTTACAATAAGTATTATATTTGCCATTTTGTCATATTCTGGTCTTTTTAGTTTTAGGTCCTCCATATATTTGCAAATATGATAGCTTTTTAAGAAAAATGAAATATTTCCAAATTGTCTGGGCCTGATGAACTTCATATTGGATGTGAAAGAACCAGCTAATAAGCCTAAGCAAAACTGTAAACTGTAAACTAAACTGTCTCTAAACTGTAGTTCCCTAGGCAAAGTTAAAACAATAGATTTGCTAGTGTTAGTTACAATAGTCAACTTACTAGCTGACCTTTTCAGTGAAGCCTCATGCAAACAAAAAAAAGTAGCATTATGCACTCAGTTTCACTCAATTATTTGCTAATATTTTTTATATTCTATTGATTAGCAAACCAGTTCTGCCCTTTATCTTCCCCTTACTACAAATGTACATATAGAACTAATTATTGGATGTTTTTTGTCTGATTTCTTGTATGCGATTACACACTTTTTTTTTTCTGATTTTGGTCCTGCATTTTCGTGTCATCTCATTATACGCACTTTTAGTAACCAAATCTGATGCCCTCTTCCTGTATGTTTTTATGTGTGCGCACATGTATAAGATAAATTGGTTTGAGCAAAGTGGTAGGGTCAATGAAATAGTCACACTAGCTTCCTATCATGTTGCCTTGTCTTTCCCCAACTTCAGTCTTGCTTATATTTCTACTCTTCTTTAAGGATGGCACTTTTTCTTTGTCACTTGGACCAGCTTGTTCCTAAGTCTTTCAGACCTGACTGACTTCATTCAAATCTTCCTTTTGAAAATTCAGAATCCTGCTGTAAAATTCTGCTTTTATTAGACTTCACTTTCAAAGCAATTATTTCACCTCTTGATATTACCAGTGTTTCTCTGACTATTGGTCTCAACCAGATCTAAAAGAATCCCCTAGAACCTTCTTCATGCATCAGTTGATTTCTCCAACTTAAATACAGAAAACTTCATCAGGTCACCCTAAATATGTTTGGACATTGCATGTCCTGTTGTACTCCCTTTTTAACTAAAGACTGGGAAAAAGTCCCACCAACCTCTAACCTTTGAATGATTTTGTCCATTTCAAAATGTTTCTGTCTACCAGATCTGCCTCACTGGAAGGTCTTCACTTATTATTTCAATGATTATTGCAATAAAGTCACTATTTGCCTTTGTCCGTTTATTCCCAGTGGTCCTTGAATTAGTACACAAGCACAGATGCATTTAGTAACTGACCTGCTACTCTCCACCTTCTCTTCTGAACTTGAAAAGCCAGTGAGCGGATTATGCAAATCCCTGATGGCTTCTTTAGCTTCGTTATTTCTGTATTCATGGATGCTGAACATTAGTTGTTACTGAAATCCTCAAGACTGAGAATCACAGAACAGTTGAGGTTGGAAGGGACTTCTGGAGATCATCTGGTCCAACCACATGCTACACCTACAGCAAGTTTCCCAGGACTATTTCCAGGGAACTTTTGAACATTTCCAAGGAAGGAAATTCCACAAAGGGTCTTTGTTTAGACATGTCCTCCTAAAGTTCTCCCAACCTCTTCCAGAGTCACTGCACTGATAAGCAGAGCTCTGCAATCTAAATTTCAAATAAGAAGGAAAAACTTCTGGGTGAGAGAAAAAGAGGTACAGTTGTTTACTTAGTAAAACTTTTTTTTTCTCTTTTTCTCTTTTTTTCTTTTTTTTTTTTTTGTTCATTTTAGTCTGTTAAAGCTAATTTTCACTGTGATACACCATAAAAATTCAAAAGATAAAATTAGAAATGGGCATTTTGATTTGAAATTTTTTCAGTTTTTCAGAGATTGTTAACTTTTGCTTTTGTTTTGCTCAGTAAACAGATATGACTTTTGCAAAGTGCTTTGATTTCAGTAGATTTGTGGTGGCTAGCATTTTAACAAAGTCTTTCTGTCTACATCCTGATATTACACATATTCCTTCTACACCTGGTGCTGAAAGAACATAGTCGCTCTGGGGAGTATTGCTTAATTGTACCTCTATTATTTTCATGCTCTCACTTCTTTTTCTAGTTTCAAATCATACTCTGACGTTAATCTGAATGCTCTCAAAAAAAGCTTGAAAATAAACATGAAAAATACATAATTGTTCTATCAGTTAATATTCTTTTCTCCCCATAGGTAATTGTATAGCCTCTAGAAAGATTACATGACAGGATCTTTCTAGCTCTATACAGTCATTAGAAAGAGTTTAACCGTAATCTTTGTTAACTTCAGGCTACCGCTGAATAGAAATGTGATTTTGTGTAACACATGCCTTAGAATAAATTGGATGTGACAAGCAGAAAAGATATGCAGATTACAGTTTCAAAATTGTAAGAAGGACAGTTGTACTATAAACCATGCTCATTACAGACCTTGCCAGGACAATAGAAGAATCAAATGTCATTTCCTGTTCTTTTCACTGTCTTCGTCCAGCATAAGAAACTATAAAATTTAATTTCTAACGATATCATGTCAAGAAAAATAGAATGTAGTAATGGGAAACTATCTTGGCCTTTTCACTTTTCTGTGTCTGATTGGATGGTCATTATTCACTGGCCAATATTTCAGGAAAGCTCTATGCACTAAGAACTACAGTGCCAGCTAACCAGATTATTGAATTGGTCAATAGAATCATAGAATCATATATATTATATGATATACTATATATACTGATATATCATATATATCAATACATCATGTTGCACTTAAGTCCTGTTCATCTATTTTACTCTTGCAGTATAAATGCTGAAACACAAACTCTGAGAGACATTGTTTTACAATTTTGATCTTAATTGGATCATAGGTTAAAATATGTTTTAAGTTTCCTTCCACTTCAGAACTGTTGATTGGTAATTTCTTTTGACAGATGAAACTGGCGCAATACAACAAAATTGAGCATTACATTTGTTGCCCTCTGGGATTAGAAAATAAACAGTCTATGTGTAGTTAATGTATATATATTCATATATTATATATAAATATTATGTGCAAACAAAATGGCATTATATATAGTACAATCTTTTTTATGTTCCTGAAAATCAAAGGATTCTTCTTAAATTCATATTACATTATACTTTTGTTAGCTAATCTAATTTTCCGTTATTTTATCATTCACCAAAGACCGATGGGGATTCTGGAAAAAAAAAAAAAAATAGTCTCTTAATGTCAGAATTTCCATAGCTTTAAACATGCATATAACTTCAATCATATGACTGATGATTATTGTTGCCAAAATTAAAGGCAGACTCATGTACTGTACTTTGTGTGTAACAGAGAGTAAAGAACAGTGAAGAGGTACTACATGACTTATTTAGAGGTATAAGACTGTGACTTTCCAGCCATTAACATAGATACATATATGTCTGATCACTCGGAAGTAAAAATATTATTCACTTGACATTAAGAATTTAGTGTACTCTCTTGTGATATTCTAGGTCTGGTGGGTTAGTAGACTAAGATTCCTTCATAAATTAATACAGATTAACGTGTTTCTGAAAAAAAAAATACTTTAAAGTGGCCTATGACATTGCTATGAATTGGGTTTAAAATATTGTTCCCAGGCATAGTGCCAGGTTTGAAGCTAGTGTAATTTTTTACCTTGTGCTAAATTATAACATTTTAAGTGTGGTTTAAACAGAATTGCTGACACAACCTTGATCAAAACAGCCTGAAATGCATGGCTCTGATACAGCTGTACAAATATTTTCATTAGCATAAATGTCTTCTGCAGCTCAAGCAAAGTGAAACTCTCCACTCACTGTACACAACTCAGCTTTGTGTATTTTTATCATCTCTGATTTATAAAAACATGCATCATATAAGAAAAAATAATAATAAAAAATAAAATAAAATCAGGCTTTCTAAAAGAAATCAAGTGTTTCCACAAAAGATTTTTAAAAATGGAAACCTCAACTCAAGCTCAGGTAGCCAATTCTGGTAATGATATATCTATAATATATAACTATCTATAATATATAACTTACTATATCCACTTTCAGGGACTTGAAAGTGAATATAGCAAGTTTCACTATTGTTTCTAAAATACAAGTTTTGTTATTTGTTTTTGTTATTTGGATCTTCTTCCTTGTGAATGACCAAAGAAATGTTAGGAGAGATCCAGATCCAGAGTTAGCAATATTCTGAATTCAGCCCTTTCATTCCCAGGCTTTAAATGGAACAGGACAAGAAAAAGGAGGGGAAAAAAAAAAAAAAAAAAAAAAAAAAAAAAAAAAAAAAAACAGCCCTTATCCTAAACCTTTTTTTTCAAGTTTGGCTAGAAGGGTACCCAGAGGAGGTGAAATTCAGTTTTCAAATCCATGCCCATCTGCTCAATATTGACTTCAGTTACTCATGTGCTCCTAAGGCAATCCTATCCAGCTCAGAGAAAAGCTCACTGAAATGGCACAGCAAAAACAATGAGAGAATGATGCTGTCTATTAAGTCATGCTATTGGAAAGACATGCCAGAGCAGAGTAAATTGCAAATCTGCCAAATCAAAGTATCTATTTCCACTGTTCTGTTCAGGAATCCCAGCCATACCCAGAACACTCATTTTGGCTTTATGCCCTAACAAAGCTAATCATGGATGCTTTTCTGGGGACTCTGACTTTCCACTTCTTGTTTCCACCCACCACTGCACTCCTACAGTAGTTAGGGTTTTGAAGAGACACAGCCCAACTGGAACCCAAATATTCATCTGGTCATTACAATCATGTTGAACAATTTCCACATACACAGAAAGAGGTCACATATTTAATTAAAAAATTGGACAAATCTTTGCTGCTTTAAGCCATAAGGACTTGGATTGTTTTGCAAAAATATAGCCACAAATATTCTTGTCTCAGGGGATTTTAGTATCAGGGGGTAACTGGAAGTTCAGGTCTCATAACTGTAACATGAAGGAAGCAAAATAAATGTTAAGCAGAGGTATGAAGACATAGCAATAGCAACGGTTGCTACTGAAACTTACGCTAAGCCCCTTTACCAAAAGCCCACTTTGGCATGGTAGTGGGGAAGGAAGGAACAAGTCTGTGAGTCCCTGATTCAGTAAACCACTGTTATTACCTGGTTTGTGGAAGCTTTTTTCTTCCAGGCAGGTTTATTAATTGCTTTTCTAGTCATGTCTGATTCTACCAGCTTGACCCTCATCTGGGAAGTCTGTGCACAAGCAGGCTGTGAGACAACCAATGCGTTCACAGGTCCTTCTGTGGAGATACTGCACTTTGGTAGCTTCCTGGCCTCTATCCCTGGCTGTATGCAGGGTGACCAGGATGTTTTGGGAAGAAATGCAATTTGAGAAATATATACCAATCACATAACATCTTTAAGGCATTTCTGATCATATTCCTGATCTTCCAGGAACAAGAACAAATTTACATCCTCCCCACATACTGTGAGGGATTACCATATTAGGTAGGATTAGACAGCTAGGCTGGGTTTAGGAACAGGGACTTTGTACTTTCTTGATGGAATGTTTCAGTTTCTAAATTTTCTCCTAGATCTCTTTCAATCTGTTTATGTCTCTTTCCCCCAAAGAAGGAGAAAACTCATTCTTCATGTTTTGTCCCCTGAACCTGGTTTTCACACTGTGTAAACAATGTCTGATAAACTAATAGATAATAACATAGCAGTAGTAATACAGCTGCTATTGCTACTACTACTGTTAATGCAACATAGAAAAACATATCATTAAAAAGTGCCAAATATGACAGAAAATTAAAATGAAGTCATTATTTGCAAAACTTTTCAGCTGTAGCACGTTTATCTGCCAAGGAGATTTTACTGATCCCCTTAAAATTAAGTTTCAAAGTTCCTGACCTGTCTTTTTCTTGGAGTATGAAACTTCCAGAGGCATTCACAGCATTTTATGGAGAAACTGCTTACTCTGGATCAGATTAAATAATGTTCATCTTAGAATGCCTTAAAAAAAAAAAAAATCATGTGCTAGACTTTAATTAGATGGTTTTTCTGCAAAAAGCAGTCTGCAATTTCTGCATGTTTTGCAGTTTGTATTTAATATGATGCAAAGTTGTAGTCTTCCTATAAAAAATGAACAATGTGATATATCCAGCATCTTCAGGTAACACGGAGGACAAAACCAACCGTTGTCAAACAGTTATAATTGTACATTTTCTGACATTGATTGCAGAAGAAACCACCTCAAGGCAGAAAATGATTACTAGGTTATAGAAGCTTGACAGTTATTTTAAGATTTGACCTTCAAGAAAGTACACAGATGAAAGATGGTATGGTTTTAGGGTATGATGACAATGTAAATTCAGCCATTAAAAAATAATAATAAAAAAAAAAAAGTGCTATCTGTCTAACGTTTCATTTAGCTCATTTTTGGAGTTGTGTCCCTCTAATCTTTCAGCAATGGTCTATTTTTTTCAGCCAATAATACAGAAAAATGGGGAGAAGGTCCTAGCCTCTAAAAGCATTAAAAAAAAAAAGAAAAAAAAAAAGAGCTTGGAGAAAATAGTGGGTAAATCCATTATTAGAATATGGAAGAAAGAGTAGCTGGGTGTCCATAGTAAATTTCTATTCTTAGTTGTTTATAATTACTTCTTATTGCCAAACTGAAACAAGATGAGCTGAAGTTTTTAGTGGTGGCTCAGTAAAGATGACTTTTTTTCCAGACAACTTAAGCAAAAATATGTATTTTTATTTCTGTAAATAACTACCCTATTTCATTCATGTTAAAACTTATGGTGACTCTTTTCTCTATCACACTAGTACTATGGAACTTGACAGTGTGGTGGCTTAGTGGTAGAAATTATGCTTATAATCATCTTTTGGAAAATGAACCCATTTTTACACAAGTGAGTAAGTTACTTAAAAAGAGTTATTCACACCTTTGCGTTGTGTCCTATTGTTAAATTCTTCAGAATTTTAATTCTTACTACATATGTTTTCTTTTGCTTTCTTACAACCACTAAAACCCTTTTCAGAAGAAAACTGGGCAATGAAACAAGCTCTAATGCACGTTCTAATGCAAATCTGAACAAGACTTGCTTCTTACAGCTGTTTCACAAACAACAACAAACAGGATAATTGCCCTTCAGCACAGTTTATGGTTGCTCCTCTTTCATCTGCTAATAAGTAAGAGTCATTTTCAGAAAGGCATCTGGCAAGACTGAAGGAGAAAGAGAGGTGGAGGAAATGTAAGGAGCAGGATTTCAGATTAGCACATGAAGCAAGACTGGGAGTGGGTCTGGTCCCAAACCAACCTGGTCCAATCTGTGACTGAAGGGAAGGGAGCATACAAGGGAGGAAAAGCTTGTGGCTGCAAAAGTATTTGAAATTTGTCACTGGAATGAGGGAGCTCTGAGTCAAAATGCTGACACTAAGTGTCCTGGATGGAAAAGGTTGGGCTGGACACAAATGGGTGGTGCTTGCTGAGAGGCTGAGTAGAGATCAAGTATCTAGCACTTGTTTGACAAGGAGATTGTTGACACCGTGACTGGTTAGGCAAATAGACTGGAAAAATGTTAGGTGGATCAGTGGATTAAATGGATTCTGACAGGCAGAATTTCAAGTCTCCACAGAGAATGAAGAAAATATAGAAGGAAGAGCCAGCAGCAGTGAATTTGTTTAAATGAACTGACAATTCAGGAAAAAGAGCAGATATAGAAGACACAGAAATGTGTTGGCCTAACAAGGACATGCAAATAAAATTAGGATGAAAAAGTATTTATAGAATAAGGGGACATTAGGCCTTCTATAGATCGTATGGGCACAGCTGCATTGGTGATGTAGATGATTTAGGTTGTGTAGCCTGAGGAAGAGACTGAAAGAGAGAACATAAAAGCAGCAGGACTGGGAGAGAGAAATTGGGTCAAGAAGGATGATGGTTGGAACAAGGGAAAAGAAAAGAACAGAGGTGTGTGCTCATGACAGCACATTACATGAGATACAGGAATTGAACAGGACGTTTCTGAATTTCATTATGATTCTATCATCAGCAAATAGAGAAAACACATTAGCAGACTGACAACCTACTGCTGTCACCAGTTGCTGTATGAACCCTGGAGCTACAGTTCAGTGTTATACATCCAGTGCCATTGACAGCCAAAGCAGGTGACCATACATTTAAATATGTATGCACATTATCACAACATCACAACATTTCTGACTTTACATTTCTTGCTGTTTGGCTACTATAGTAATAAACATGGGGAAAAAAAAAAAAAAAGACCCCATGGAAATTTAAAATACGCTTCTTGAAGAAAATTTTGACTAGGATGCAGCAAATAAGGCAAATTAGATGTAGTAACATAATAAATAAATGCTCATTACAGAAGCAACCTGTGCACTTACCAGGCAGAGGTACCTTTGGAAAAAAAATAGAAGGAAATGAAATACTTTGTTATAACATACATGCAATAAAGTTGGATTAAGCTGTTGAAAACAACCTCTAATTCTGGTGCTTCCTAATTTTTAATAAAGTTTTCCAACTTAATGATGTCTCTTTAATGTATCCCTTTTTTTTTAAACAGTCTTTTCTGTTTATTCTCAATTCTTCAGTTCCCCATCTCCAGCTGTTATTAGGAAGCATCATTATGACAGTTGTATTTTTCAGTGCCTCTGAGCACTCTCCGCTCCAAGCAAAGTCAATGGGAGATGCAGTTCATTTAGTCCCCTGAAAACATATGCTATTAGTGCCTGAGCTATGTTAGTGCTTTATCCTGCGCAAAATGCTAAAAACCCTTAATCCCTGCTGAGGTTAGTGGGAGTTATGAACACTCAGCATCTGCTGGATGCAAGAAGGCTCTGATTAGAGAAGGCCGAAAAAGAAAATGTTGAATGTTACAAATTTTGACTGACAACTGTTTTTCTGAGGAGAAGAATACCCTTTTTTGCTATTTATGAAATCACTTAAGTAATCATGTCACATATATACTTTGTTTCTGACATAGAGAAGTGTCTGGAAGAAACTGGAAGAATCAGATTTTTTTTAACCATCTTGCAGTTTGTTGATACCCAGCAGCTGTAACCTGTTTGAAAGAACCAGTACAGACTTTGCCCCTCACTGAGAGGAGACCTGCCTATGCTGCTGTGTCCCTTTTTCAGCTGGGTCCTGCATATTGATCATAATCAGAAAAGAACTGAAAAAGTAATTTTGAATATTATATAAAATAGTATATATAAACAGTATATATAAAATTGCCTGCCAGAGCTTTAAAACATCTGAGAAAAAAAAAAAAATCCTGAAAATGGGCAGTTCAACATAACAGATGATAAAATCCTTGACCTTAATCACTTGACCTGAGTTTATAGCTAGGCTGCAGAAGATGCTCAGATTAGAGAGCAGTGAAAGGTACAAATGCATAGGTAAGCAAACAGCTGAAGGCAGATAAAGAGAGAGGAAAAAAAAATGCTGTGCCAGTTTAAAAGGTTGCACTTGTGTTTTACAAGTTCCTTTAAACATTCATTCTTCCTGCACACTTATGTGCAAAGCTCTGGCTAGTCCTCACTACCACCAGGTCATGCAGATAACTGCCATTTAAATATTCTCTTTCTTTTTCCCAAACACAGTGTATCACAGCTATAAACAGCAATGTTTAAGACAATTACTACAGAACCTAGATTTTTATTTTTTTACAGTAACCATTTGCACGAAATTACAGTATGCACATCCATTATATATCAGTGAAAATTAAAGCATATATCGCCCTCTTGAGGCTCCGATGTATAAAGGAAAAACCTTAATTCTATCCATGACAGAAACCTACAGGAGAAATTTAGTGGAGTGTAAAATACAGCCGTGAAATAATGCATTCATCCAAGAAGATACTAGAGGAAAAGGGGAGTGGGGGTGGGAGGGAAATAAGTGAAATGTTAATGTTTTTGTTGTTAGAATGACATCAGAATGACAAAGTAGCAATATGTCATTTTGGTGCATGGACTTACTATTTTTCTCAGCATTTGCAAGGCAGATGAGTTTCTCCTCTCTACTTGTAGCAAGGAAGTGATTGTTTTTCTCCATCATTAACTTAGATAATTTATTGTGCACAAATGTGTCAGTAGTTTCTTCCATTAACATTTACATGCAATTTCTTAGAGCAGCAGAAATACTGTCTTTAGTATTTGCAAAAAGTTCCACCAAAAGCTGCATAAACCTTTAAAACCTGCCCTCACAGTGTCTCAGTTAAGCAATGATGTATTATGTTACTCTCAGCTCATAACTACAGAGTTAAAGCACAGAAAGACATTACTCTCAGCTCATAACTACAGAGTTAAAGCACAGAAAGACATCAGGTCAAACTTTTCAAAGGCATGACAAAGTCTTAACATAGTGCTTTTCAAATAGCATGTAGGTATCGCAGCTGCTGAACATACTGTGGCCTTTAAAACTTGCTAGTAACAACTTGTCCAAATACATGAAAGTTTAGTAGGGAACCTTGACCAAGTTGTACTAAATTACCCTTCTTTCCTTAAACATAACCTATTATGTGCAACTACAGCAATCTTTTCCTCCTATACTATCAGAGAGGCTCTACCCTTCAACATTGCAAAGTATAATGTTACTTTATTATACTCGCTTGACTTTCACCGTAGGATCTTAATGGGTCATTCTTTATTTCCTCAACTCTAATTAATTTACTGTGAGTTGACAATGTTTCAGACTAATAACTAATAACTAACAAAAGTAAAATATGTGCAACAGACTGACTAAATAATATTCCAATTTTCTCTAAACACCTGAAAGTTAAACTTGTCTTTCACACTGTGTCAATACAAAGAAGAGATATACTTGTTAGAGCTAACCAATTTTCCTGACTTCCAGTTTTTCCAAAACTAAGCTAATGCAAATGTCCCATTGCTGACAACTGTCCTAATTTCTAGCAAGACAGCTTCTAGTGCTTTTTCTTGCACTTCGACATACAGTACAATTTTCCAGCACAAAACTCTGATTAATCATATATGGTAGGATATTTGACTTGTCACAAAATTTAAAATATTTCTCAATGCTTCAGCATGTTATTATCTCAACAGAGTACATCCAAGTGTAATTAGGTGGAAAAAAAAAAAAAACTCACATGAAAAAATCATTTTTGAATATTGCATGGATGCATACACTTTTTTATTTTTTTTATTTTTTTCTGATTCATTTCAAAGGACTAACGTAAAAGCTTGCTGAGATAACCATATACATTTTGATTTAGTGGAAAGACTTTCTCCTTGTCTCTCAGGGTCACCGCATAAGCTCTCAGACCAGAAATTCAGCCTACCCTGATCAAATGTAAGAATTAAATTCATCCCAAACTTTTGATATTGATAAATATCAATTTATGTAAGTGTCTATACTGAGATTCAAGTTTCTAACTCTGGTCATGGTCAGTAGAAAATAATGGTTTCTAGAGCATTTAAACATCATGTGAATGCTCATAAGCTCTAGATGTATATGGAAAGCAATCAAATGGCTGTGCCCAATTTTTTTTCCACTTATTGGGGAATACTTAAGGAATGAAGCTTTTAGGACAAGTCATTGTCTTCCTGTAGTATGTGTATATAGTATGTATACATATATATATATTAGGATATATGTGCACAAATATATACATATATAGTATATATGTACTTTAAGTATATAATAATATATATACTTATTAGTATATATATACTAATTGATATATATACTATATATATTAATATATACATATATATGCATACATTATGTGTATATATAATATATGTGTGTGTGTGTGTATATATATATATAGTATTTTGGAACACTATAATTACCTGATTCATAATAATGATTTTTTTTTTTTCTTTCTCATTCCAGATATTGATCAGGAAGCAATAGCAGGATAAGTATGAATTTAAGTTTTGGAGGTGGAGGGGAGATATATAAAGGAGACTGCTGTCTTTTCCATTCAAACATTGAATTCAAAAAACTAGCTATTTGTAGATCTCTGCCTTATACTGAACGTGGCCTCTGCCTGACCAGATTTAAAGTATTCTATCTCTATGGCAGCTGGTACTCACCTGGTTTTACATTTCCCTGGAACAATGACAAAAGAATGAAAAAAAAAATAAAAATAAAAAAGAGAGAGAGCAAGGATTAAGAGCTGTGAACACAGTTATGCCTCCTCCAGGTAGAAAGGAGAAGTTTTTTTCCATCATCATTCTCAACTCCTAATAAACAGATAGCACTTACAGGCTTGCATTTAGTCAAGAATTTTTGAAACTACAGCTTTTATAATCTTTGTTGGTGAAATGGACATGACCAACATCACTTCTTATTTGATCTATGAAATGGATATATTCTGCTCATCACAGAAAAGTGCAACATTAACATTGTAAGCAGTTCAATAGCAAATTGCAAAATTGCATCTAATAATGTTTGATTCAAAGTTTAAAAAAAAAAAAAAAAAAAAAGATAATGACCTTACAAAGGCTATCATTTGTTTCACTGCTGTTTTCAAGGCTAATAAAGGGAAGAGCATGAAATGGCTGTGTATGCATTGACATTATGACTGTATTGCAGTTTAATGCTCCAGAAACTCCTGTGAAGGAAAGATGTGGAGACCAGTGGAAGGAGATAATGATACCAATAAGTCTCCTTGAATATTATTATCACTAGAAATACATCCAGGAACATCTTCTAATTAAGAAATTATTATTAGAATCTTAGCCAGTCACTAGCACTAATTCTGACTGCTCATGTGCCATGAGATTGTCCTAGAGACACTAAATCAGCATTTACCAAAATGGTGCAGAATAATTTTTCCCTGCTTTGTCTACAGAAACAACAAGCATGCTCCTGGTTTATTGCATCAACCTCATTATGATTTCCAATTGCTTTAAAGGAAGACACTAATGTCCAAGTACCTTTTTCATATAAGAAATTATTTCAAAGCAAATCCTAATAAGAAAAATAGACATAGTATTATAGCTTAGATAGCTAATAAATATTTGTTAAATCCCCAAATATTGAGTCTATAACACCAAAACAAATTGCCCAATAAATGAGTTTCTACTCTTTGACATTTGACAAATTGGTAGATGGCTGAATTTTTCCAGTGTCTAGATCTGATTTAAATTCTAATTTTGAACAATCTTGCAATAAATTATCTTCACTAACATGAGCTTTTAGAGCAAATTCAAGGTGCAAAGATGTTAGAAAACTAGTGTGCCTGTACTCCTGAAAGCATTATCCAAACGTAAATCTTCTCCCAACAGGGATTTTTTTTCCTTCATCAGCTTTGACATATTTTGAAATTTAGTATATCTGTAATGATGTTGTAAGGATTAACCAACTTGATGCTCTTTCCATTCACAGTTCTATAGAAAAGGAATAAATATGTTGGACTCAGAAAATGACATTACATTGTTACCTTCAGAGTTGCAGAAGCTTCCAATCATTTGGACAATTTCAACTTTAATGATCAGAATTCATTTTAAATTTTCAAAAAGAAAGAAGAAATATAAAATATAGGTCCATATTATTAATAAAAATAATATAATAATGGTATGTTCTTTATTTCATTGTTTTTTACAAACTGTTACATGTTACATGTTAGATTTGAACTGTAGAAGCTTTGGAAGGGAACAGAGAACTGAGCATAGTTAAGCCAGAGGTGGATCTTCATCAGTTCAAATGGGAAACCGGGGGCAAAAGGAACAGAGTTATCTGCTGGTCAGAACAATAGAAGCAATAGTGCAGGAATGTTTTATTCTCCTCTGTCATTGGCATCCTCTACAACACTGGACAAAATCTTTACTGTTTGGGTACCTCTGTCATCACCCTCCATGAAGCTGCAATGATGCCTGCCAACTCACTTTTAGTTCAATTCTGAAAAGAATTCTGGGATGCTCAGATAAAGGAAGCAGTAGGAAAACTGAGCAGAAGTAGTGGTAGCATTCATTTAGAAAGTCTAACCAAAGGCACTGCCTAAATAAGCCAACAGAATAGAAAACAGACAGAAGTCTAAGAAGAAAATTGACAGGAAGACTAAGATACAAAATTAGGAAGAGTTCTTTCCTATGTAGAAAGGCAATGCTAAAAATTGGGAAATAGATTCCTAGAGGATTAGTGCAGCAAAATCAGACAACTATGCAAGAAAAAATAGGAGCCATCCTCCATTCAAAATACGTCTGCACTAGATTCCTGTTATTGCAATATGAATCTTTAATAAAGTAGCCACTGCACTGAGGCAGAACTCTACAACTCTTCCTAGCAAAGTGTTTCTGTACCTGCTGTATAGTAAACATAAATAATCTCATGGACTCTGCTGGACTTCCTAACAATCAAAAAAATTTTTTTAATTTTTTTAATATTTTTTATTTTTATATATTTTTTATTTTGTAATAAAATGTGCCACATTTCAATGTTAGAATAGAGAGATAATGCAACGCACAACTGCTCAGACCCTGGAGACTAAGGAACCTGAGACTGAAAATACAAGCCTGAAAAGAGACGTATCAAGAAATATTTTAATTTTAGAATATATACACAAAATGTAATTGTAAATCTAGTTGTTTTGTTTCATTTTTTCCCTTTTTCATAAAGAAGAAAGTTATTATATATGCTAAGCTAGGAACTTTTTTTTTTTTTTCATACAAGATTTCTGCGGTCAAAATGGTTTACGCAAAAGGAGTCCTAAAGTTTGCTTGAAAGCCTGAACTTTTGCTACTTCCTTATGCTTGTTTGAGTGACAGTATGATATTATTCTGAAGGTTGCACAGTGACTCTTTGATCTCAAAGCTTGTAAAGGCTGCCTCACATGTGCATGTTCTAATATTCGCACATAATCTAACTTGAACTTCAAGGTTGTAAGACCTTGGATTTGTGATTTGCAATTCAAGTGTCTCAGAAAAAAATCAGCTTAGACTTATTAAGTGTTGTTGTAAAGCTAACACAAGCAAGTTTTTTAAGAAGCTTTGAAAGTTCTGTCCAGAAACTTTGCCAAAGCAAATACACACTTGTTGTGGCTTAGCCACAACTCCCAGCTGCTCACACGCTCAACGCAGGTGTGATGAAGGAGAAAATCAGAGAGGTTAAAGTGAGAGAACTCATGGGTTGAGATAAAGACAGCATCATAACTAAAGGAAAAGTTACACATGCAAGCAAAGCAAAACAAGAAATTCATTCACCACTTCCCATCAGCAGGCAGATGTTCAGCCACTTCCAGTAAAGCAAGGCTCATCATGCATAACAGTTTCTCGGGAAGACAAATGTTGTCAATCCCCAAATTGTCCTTTCCTCCTGCCTTACCCCAGCTTTTACTGCTGAGTATAATGTCATATGGTATAGGACATTCCTTTGGTCAGACTGGGCCAGTTGTCCTGGCTGTGTCCCCTCCGAGGTCCTGGTGCACCCCCAGCCTCCTCACTGGCAGAGCAGCACAAAAAGCAGGAAAGTCCTTGGCTTTGTATAAACACTGTTCTGCAGCAACTAAAACATCAGTGACTTATCAACACTATTTTCGTCAAAAATCCAAAACACGTCATTGTAAAGAAAATTAACTCTGTTCCAACTAAAACCATGTCAATACAGTAAGTCAGCTGTACTACCTTGAGGTGCCCTCGGTCTCCTTTCCCCTTTGCCACTTTGTAAGGAAACCACTCAAGACTTTAAGCTAGAGTTAATCAAAATAATAAAACATTCAAGCATGTAACCTAAGAAAATAGGACAGAAGAATTTACTCTTTCAGCTGCGTACTGTAGCTCGGCCCCTTTATTGCTATATGTTGTCTTAACTGTAAGACAACTTGGGAACCCTCAGGCAAGGACAGTCATGCAGTGCATTGTGCAGTGAAATAATAGTAAAAGAGCTTAAATTAAAGAGATACTAATGCTCAATCCTGAATGTAACACAAATCATAAAGGGACAGCCTCAAATGACCTGGTGTTTGCCTATGTCAATCCTCTTCAAAGAAAACTTACTATGTCCCAGCCAAAACCATGGCAAATACCAATGATGAGAACAGAAAAATTGGAAGCTGTCAAGACTCAAAAGGTAACTCCAGTTGAATTTGTTACTTTATATTCTCTACTTATATTCAAAGTCGCACGTCTTAAAAATAGACAGATAAGCTAACAAATAATCAGAAAGACCATCAGGAAGATCAGTGTCGTCTATGCAAGCTGTGTTGTCATTGCATAGTTTTAGCAGAGCTGAGTCAACAGGAATTTTTTATCCTACTGCAATACCTTCCCCATTTTTGAACAGAGGTAACTACCAAGAAATGGAGTGGTGTAGAAACAGAAATACAGTTTGAGCTGTATTACTGTATTGCACAGCTATATGTAACATATGATCTACCAGTTATAAAATGTTTAGAAGTGAACACACCCCACCTTCTTCTTCAATGTGACACTGCTTAGGTAGCAGACATACTTCCATTATACTTTGATAAAAAAGAATAGTGTAAATCGACATAAATACACCCATTGTTCCCTACACTGTATTTCCTCCCAACTGAGTATACTACCAGATACTCTGAGTAATAACATCTACTTCTTTCTGGCCATAACTGAAGTTTTCAAGAATCTTTCTGATTTCCATGTCTATCGTCCAATTTGCTGCAGTATCCAATACCGTGTTGCTAAGCGTTGTCTGTAGATTAAGAATACTATCTCTCTGACATCCAATCAATTAAAATATTGACAAGCATAATTCCAAGGACCCTGCAGAATTCAGGTTAATACTTTCATGGTACCACCAATAGGACCACTAATAGCTATTCTCTAATATGATTTTCCTGTAGGTTTTCAGGTATACAATACTGTTACTTACATCAGTCTTTGGAGAATTCCTTGTGAGGTAACATCAAAAACCTTCCTGAATTCATGACACAATATATCTCTGTGCCTTTTACAACAGAAGAAAGAATTATATGAGAATACTTGTTCCTGGCACTTACAAATCCTTTAAAGAAAGCTAGTCAAATATTTTGTCTGGAAGCTAAAACCATTTGTGATCCTTCTTTTCTTCTGTTTACAATAAGTATTATATTTGCCATTTTGTCATATTCTGGTCTTTTTAGTTTTAGGTCCTCCATATATTTGCAAATATGATAGCTTTTTAAGAAAAATGAAATATTTCCAAATTGTCTGGGCCTGATGAACTTCATATTGGATGTGAAAGAACCAGCTAATAAGCCTAAGCAAAACTGTAAACTGTAAACTAAACTGTCTCTAAACTGTAGTTCCCTAGGCAAAGTTAAAACAATAGATTTGCTAGTGTTAGTTACAATAGTCAACTTACTAGCTGACCTTTTCAGTGAAGCCTCATGCAAACAAAAAAAAGTAGCATTATGCACTCAGTTTCACTCAATTATTTGCTAATATTTTTTATATTCTATTGATTAGCAAACCAGTTCTGCCCTTTATCTTCCCCTTACTACAAATGTACATATAGAACTAATTATTGGATGTTTTTTGTCTGATTTCTTGTATGCGATTACACACTTTTTTTTTTCTGATTTTGGTCCTGCATTTTCGTGTCATCTCATTATACGCACTTTTAGTAACCAAATCTGATGCCCTCTTCCTGTATGTTTTTATGTGTGCGCACATGTATAAGATAAATTGGTTTGAGCAAAGTGGTAGGGTCAATGAAATAGTCACACTAGCTTCCTATCATGTTGCCTTGTCTTTCCCCAACTTCAGTCTTGCTTATATTTCTACTCTTCTTTAAGGATGGCACTTTTTCTTTGTCACTTGGACCAGCTTGTTCCTAAGTCTTTCAGACCTGACTGACTTCATTCAAATCTTCCTTTTGAAAATTCAGAATCCTGCTGTAAAATTCTGCTTTTATTAGACTTCACTTTCAAAGCAATTATTTCACCTCTTGATATTACCAGTGTTTCTCTGACTATTGGTCTCAACCAGATCTAAAAGAATCCCCTAGAACCTTCTTCATGCATCAGTTGATTTCTCCAACTTAAATACAGAAAACTTCATCAGGTCACCCTAAATATGTTTGGACATTGCATGTCCTGTTGTACTCCCTTTTTAACTAAAGACTGGGAAAAAGTCCCACCAACCTCTAACCTTTGAATGATTTTGTCCATTTCAAAATGTTTCTGTCTACCAGATCTGCCTCACTGGAAGGTCTTCACTTATTATTTCAATGATTATTGCAATAAAGTCACTATTTGCCTTTGTCCGTTTATTCCCAGTGGTCCTTGAATTAGTACACAAGCACAGATGCATTTAGTAACTGACCTGCTACTCTCCACCTTCTCTTCTGAACTTGAAAAGCCAGTGAGCGGATTATGCAAATCCCTGATGGCTTCTTTAGCTTCGTTATTTCTGTATTCATGGATGCTGAACATTAGTTGTTACTGAAATCCTCAAGACTGAGAATCACAGAACAGTTGAGGTTGGAAGGGACTTCTGGAGATCATCTGGTCCAACCACATGCTACACCTACAGCAAGTTTCCCAGGACTATTTCCAGGGAACTTTTGAACATTTCCAAGGAAGGAAATTCCACAAAGGGTCTTTGTTTAGACATGTCCTCCTAAAGTTCTCCCAACCTCTTCCAGAGTCACTGCACTGATAAGCAGAGCTCTGCAATCTAAATTTCAAATAAGAAGGAAAAACTTCTGGGTGAGAGAAAAAGAGGTACAGTTGTTTACTTAGTAAAACTTTTTTTTTCTCTTTTTCTCTTTTTTTCTTTTTTTTTTTTTTGTTCATTTTAGTCTGTTAAAGCTAATTTTCACTGTGATACACCATAAAAATTCAAAAGATAAAATTAGAAATGGGCATTTTGATTTGAAATTTTTTCAGTTTTTCAGAGATTGTTAACTTTTGCTTTTGTTTTGCTCAGTAAACAGATATGACTTTTGCAAAGTGCTTTGATTTCAGTAGATTTGTGGTGGCTAGCATTTTAACAAAGTCTTTCTGTCTACATCCTGATATTACACATATTCCTTCTACACCTGGTGCTGAAAGAACATAGTCGCTCTGGGGAGTATTGCTTAATTGTACCTCTATTATTTTCATGCTCTCACTTCTTTTTCTAGTTTCAAATCATACTCTGACGTTAATCTGAATGCTCTCAAAAAAAGCTTGAAAATAAACATGAAAAATACATAATTGTTCTATCAGTTAATATTCTTTTCTCCCCATAGGTAATTGTATAGCCTCTAGAAAGATTACATGACAGGATCTTTCTAGCTCTATACAGTCATTAGAAAGAGTTTAACCGTAATCTTTGTTAACTTCAGGCTACCGCTGAATAGAAATGTGATTTTGTGTAACACATGCCTTAGAATAAATTGGATGTGACAAGCAGAAAAGATATGCAGATTACAGTTTCAAAATTGTAAGAAGGACAGTTGTACTATAAACCATGCTCATTACAGACCTTGCCAGGACAATAGAAGAATCAAATGTCATTTCCTGTTCTTTTCACTGTCTTCGTCCAGCATAAGAAACTATAAAATTTAATTTCTAACGATATCATGTCAAGAAAAATAGAATGTAGTAATGGGAAACTATCTTGGCCTTTTCACTTTTCTGTGTCTGATTGGATGGTCATTATTCACTGGCCAATATTTCAGGAAAGCTCTATGCACTAAGAACTACAGTGCCAGCTAACCAGATTATTGAATTGGTCAATAGAATCATAGAATCATATATATTATATGATATACTATATATACTGATATATCATATATATCAATACATCATGTTGCACTTAAGTCCTGTTCATCTATTTTACTCTTGCAGTATAAATGCTGAAACACAAACTCTGAGAGACATTGTTTTACAATTTTGATCTTAATTGGATCATAGGTTAAAATATGTTTTAAGTTTCCTTCCACTTCAGAACTGTTGATTGGTAATTTCTTTTGACAGATGAAACTGGCGCAATACAACAAAATTGAGCATTACATTTGTTGCCCTCTGGGATTAGAAAATAAACAGTCTATGTGTAGTTAATGTATATATATTCATATATTATATATAAATATTATGTGCAAACAAAATGGCATTATATATAGTACAATCTTTTTTATGTTCCTGAAAATCAAAGGATTCTTCTTAAATTCATATTACATTATACTTTTGTTAGCTAATCTAATTTTCCGTTATTTTATCATTCACCAAAGACCGATGGGGATTCTGGAAAAAAAAAAAAAAATAGTCTCTTAATGTCAGAATTTCCATAGCTTTAAACATGCATATAACTTCAATCATATGACTGATGATTATTGTTGCCAAAATTAAAGGCAGACTCATGTACTGTACTTTGTGTGTAACAGAGAGTAAAGAACAGTGAAGAGGTACTACATGACTTATTTAGAGGTATAAGACTGTGACTTTCCAGCCATTAACATAGATACATATATGTCTGATCACTCGGAAGTAAAAATATTATTCACTTGACATTAAGAATTTAGTGTACTCTCTTGTGATATTCTAGGTCTGGTGGGTTAGTAGACTAAGATTCCTTCATAAATTAATACAGATTAACGTGTTTCTGAAAAAAAAAATACTTTAAAGTGGCCTATGACATTGCTATGAATTGGGTTTAAAATATTGTTCCCAGGCATAGTGCCAGGTTTGAAGCTAGTGTAATTTTTTACCTTGTGCTAAATTATAACATTTTAAGTGTGGTTTAAACAGAATTGCTGACACAACCTTGATCAAAACAGCCTGAAATGCATGGCTCTGATACAGCTGTACAAATATTTTCATTAGCATAAATGTCTTCTGCAGCTCAAGCAAAGTGAAACTCTCCACTCACTGTACACAACTCAGCTTTGTGTATTTTTATCATCTCTGATTTATAAAAACATGCATCATATAAGAAAAAATAATAATAAAAAATAAAATAAAATCAGGCTTTCTAAAAGAAATCAAGTGTTTCCACAAAAGATTTTTAAAAATGGAAACCTCAACTCAAGCTCAGGTAGCCAATTCTGGTAATGATATATCTATAATATATAACTATCTATAATATATAACTTACTATATCCACTTTCAGGGACTTGAAAGTGAATATAGCAAGTTTCACTATTGTTTCTAAAATACAAGTTTTGTTATTTGTTTTTGTTATTTGGATCTTCTTCCTTGTGAATGACCAAAGAAATGTTAGGAGAGATCCAGATCCAGAGTTAGCAATATTCTGAATTCAGCCCTTTCATTCCCAGGCTTTAAATGGAACAGGACAAGAAAAAGGAGGGGAAAAAAAAAAAAAAAAAAAAAAAAAAAAAAAAAAAAAAAAAAAAAAACCAGCCCTTATCCTAAACCTTTTTTTTCAAGTTTGGGAACCCTCAGGCAAGGACAGTCATGCAGTGCATTGTGCAGTGAAATAATAGTAAAAGAGCTTAAATTAAAGAGGTACTAATGCTCAATCCTGAAAGTAACACAAATCATCCTCAAATGACCTGGTGTTTGCCTGTGCCAATCCATCTTTCAGAAGCCCAGCCAAAACTGACAGAAGAGGTCCTCTGAGGTTTGTCCAGTCCAGTTTTGCATCAGTAATATCCTCAGTAGAAGGTGACTACAACGTGGGAACAAGGCTGTACCAAATCACAAAAACTGTACACTACTCTGCGGAAAACAGGAATGGTTGAGTCCACAATCACCTCTATACAAATCAAGATATGCCAAAGTCCACTCAGACTGAAATACTATTCTATTTCTTCCCCACTTTTCCATCTCTCTGCACTGTCTCATTTGGCCTTCTTCACATTTTACATTGTTATCCTTTCTCAGTCACTGTACAAAGTTATGAAGTCACTATCAGTTTGTATTTGATCACTGTTCTATCTTTATTTTAAAATTAGGAGTAAGCATCGTTAGTTTTCTTAAATACTGTCACAGGTATAGATTAAATATAATGAGTTCTTGCCATTCAAATCTTTATTTCCTAAAGAGAAAATGCATTTGAAGAAACAACATATATATTTGAATGTTGTACTTGAAAGTAAATAACGGAATCCAAAAAAGAGTACTAGGTATACACAAGGGAAATGATTAATTATGGCTCTTTTGAGATTTAAAACCTTCAGCTTTCTTGTTTTTATTTTCTTAAATGCTCATAGTAACAGTGTACTGGATGTTAGTAACTTTCTTCTAAAGCATATTATTAAGCAAGTCAAAAACCTTTTTACTTTTTGTAGAGATCAGTTTAAAGAAAGAACATACTAAAACCCTGAGGATCATGTGTAGCAAAAGGTCCTTAACAATTTAAGACAATTTCTGAGACATCAGAGAGTAGCTTACCATTACAACATTCAGTGTCGCTAAGACTGGAAGGATGAATGCTAGAACTGGAAGATGTATAATAATAATTTAATAAGTAAATTATTCCTGTGTTTCAATAACAACACCAAAAACAAAAATCAGAAATGAAATCTTCACAAACAGCAGGATACAACTAAAACCAATACAATGAACAATGAGATAAAAGTAAAGGTCGGAATTACAATCAGATTATATGGAGACTTTACGGTAAGAGATGATTATACTTCTTGCCTTTGCATAGAACCAATCGATAAGCCATCCGCTTTATGTTTCTAAAGGTACAAATCACATATATCTTTATCTACTTTTATTGGATAGCTGTAGTACGTGACCTTAATTCTTTTGGAGGAACAATGACATCTTGTGATCTGTTTTTTTCCAAGCAGAAAATCAGCTTGTGGCCCCACGCAACCCAGAACACAGTAATTCAGAGGTTCAGCCCAGAATTTTATCCTAGTGACCCACACCTTGAGGCAGAGGAGCTGGGGAATTAATTCATCTGCCAGAGGTCTAGGAAAGCTAGTTTCCAGTAAAGTCTGTGATGTTCACTACATCCCCAAAAGTACCATATGGCTTAAAATGTCTGTTTCATTAATGGAAATACCTGCATATTTGAAGTTATGAAAAAGGTATGTGTTTTCCATTTTCTCTAAGGAGGTGGCCCAGGATGAAAACTTTTAGCAGAAAGCAGGTTTTGCAGAGGAATTTAGTAGGAAAGTATTAAATATTGATATCACATGATCACTGACTCTTCAAGTTCACAATAGGAAACAAACAAGTTACCATTTTTATTAAAGACTTTGTTACAGGGGATATTGGCTGTTTTCCAAGCCTCTTCTCTGCAAGGTGTCTTTAAAAAATTACACATCTTTTTCTTTGTTAAAATAAATAAAGTGAATTAAGTGAACAAATAAATAACAGTTCAAAGCTTTATAAATAACTATCTCATGCAACGGAGATGAAATTCAAGTTTAAACGTAATCGAATATTTCATATTTATGGAGATTATTATGCATCTTTATATCAATTTTTGTACTTTGAATATTTTATATGTGTGTATATCAAAAAGCTAACAAAAATAAATACATTTTTGATATTATACTATAAAATGATTTTTAGATAAATTTAAATACATCAATATCTATTTCATTTATATATATACATTTCTATATGTGTTTTATACAACATAATTTTATAAGACATTTATAAGAACTCTTCTTTGTAGTTAATGTTTCAAAAGTAGGTCTACGTTTTGAGTGATACTTCCATATCTTTACATTTTTCTGAAAGATTGACACTGAACTTGGGTGTCAAGATTTATGTGCTAGTGCCAGTCAAAGGAAATAAATTTCTGCAGATGTTTAGTAATGTAGGTATCTATGTCCTGTTGTTAATGTTAGGAAACATGAATATGAGTTGTGATTAGCAGTTTCCTAAGAGTCATTTATGACATTCAGTTTTGCAACTCACACAATTCAAACTTATCTAGAACAAATTCTTGGTACTTCTTGAGGAAGTGCACATAACTGACAGCTTCTCTCCTGTAAATCATGAGGTAATATGGTAGGGTATGCTATAAATCCAAAAATGTTTTCAGTGAAGAAATAGTGGAACTATTCTGACTTCTCTGGTAATTTGCCAGTAGCAGGTTGCTTGCTCCCCACAGGGAGTTTCATTTTAACTAGGTTACCTTGCCGTAAGTCCTGCACTGCTGCAGTTAGCTGAGATATCTGCTGCTTCCCAGTATCCGAACCAGGTGCAGTCAGTCAGCTGAATAGCTCTCGCCTAACGTACCATCTGCACTATACGTGAACAGTCACAACAAGTAAGGTATCTAAGGCAGGATATTTTAAATGGTGCTAGAAACTTCTGTCTATGTACCTTACTTGTTTCCATTGTCTTCTGGGAGCAGGAGAAAACAGGTGTATTTGTCCTGCTTATGATTCCAGTATAAACTCTAAGTCATGTAGACACCAAATTATTATTGTGTAATCCAAAATTACACAATAATTAAATAATCTGATAACTCCTAATCTATTATAGGGATGGGCTCTCTGACTTTGTTCCCCCATTGCCTGTTCTAAGTTCCAAGATGGTTTCGTCAGGCACACTTCAAAAACAAGTGCAAAGTGCATTACGAAATGTCCCAAACCCACCTAGCACAATGGGACCTTTTACAGAAAATTTTACAGAAATAAGAGATTTGAGTAACAAAAATCATCAGGCCATTACAAGATATTTAGTTTTATTTTCAGAGATCTATATTTTGTCATTTATTTTTCATCCTTCTGTATTTTGATTCTGCAAGAAGGATCAAAATAATTAAACAGACATGGAGAATTGAATTTTGCACAAAAGGAAAAGGGATATGTGAAAGTAAAGTAGGCAAATGGATCAGACTGGTTATTCAGTTAGTATAGTTAGTAGCAGCTGATGTCCTTTACAAAAAAAAATTCATCATTAAACTGTTCCCTCCTTTCTTTGTTAAAAGATAGTCATTTATAAATGACAGTGCTGTGAAACACCAGCACTGCAAGTTTTAGCATGCTATGATACTTCCCAGCTCAGCCTGAACTCTGACAAAATTCTTGGAGATTTTCTATATTGGAAGCTAACTGTGATAATCATTTATTAATTAACACAAAAGGTGAGATATAAAGGATACGAAGACATGTGTCATTAGGGGAAGAATCATAACTTCAGTGTCTTGATGATATGTGAAGGTCATATACGAAGCAAATTTCCCTAAAATGTGTGTAACACATGTTTACAACAGTTTTATCACATGTATTTACAGTATTACATTTTTAACTGACATGCCATATTATTTCAACTCACACAATTTAAGGTATATTTAA
Organism: Anser anser; assembly: GCF_964211835.1. Classification (NCBI taxonomy): domain Eukaryota; kingdom Metazoa; phylum Chordata; class Aves; order Anseriformes; family Anatidae; genus Anser; species Anser anser. The sequence goes on from NC_139723.1 coordinate 41,824,865, forward strand.
TTTTTGTCTTTGGAGATATTTTCTCTTTCTTAGATGATCAAAATTATTACAGTTGTAAATGTCCCCCATTGTTGACATGTTTTAATATGTGAAGTATCACTATCCCTATTTTATAAGTAGTGAGGTTGAGAGGGTAAGAGGCAGATCCACAATATTACTTAGGAATATATATTAAACAAAAAAAAAAAGAGTTTAAATTCACCTTTAAATTTCCACCTCTGCACAGCCCTAGCTTTCTAAAGAACAGTTATACTCTTTAATACCTTAGTGTTTACTTTGGCAAGTTCGACGTATTCAAAGTCGTCTCTGCATCTTGCCAGTCTCAACAGATCTTAGTGTCCTGCTTCCATAACCAGAAACTATAGACTAGGCTATGGATCAATGATTGCAAATAATGGAATCCCCAAGGCTTGAAAAGTTACTGGTCATTAGCCAAGACACATGAGCTATCATTTTCCAGATCACTTCAATTGCAACTGAAAACAACTTAAATTAAGACACTTCACCGTGTGAAGGGCATGTGTACAGACTTTCAAAAAAAGCTAAGAACTCAACAGCTAGGTATCAAGACCATTTCAGTCTCCTTTTTTTTTTTTTTCTTTCAAAACAAGATTTAAAGAACTGTAGCAAGAAATTGCAATCATTTTATTCTAAATTGAGACCACTAGAATTCAGACTTCTTTGAACATGACAAATGACTGCCAATAAATGATTATCTGTAATTATGAAGTACCTCTAAAGTACCTGGAAAGGAAATGAGATGTAGATAAGACAGAGAGAAGACTGACATTCTAGTCTCATTTTGTGAAATATGTAGTATTTCAGCCTGCATTTTGAGTATATACTTGACTACATCCTCCTGAACAAATTGTAACCAACGTGTTGGATTGAACTGTTATTGTGAAGTGTCTGGGTTTTAATAAAGAAAAAAAAAAAAAAAAAAAAAAAAAAACAGCTTTGAATGACTCCTGCCTAACAGAAAGCCTAAAGGATGCTTGTAGTTCCAAACTCTTTTCTGTCTTAAATGGAGAAATATCAGTGGATCAATTACAAGAAGAAGAAAAGCAGAGAAAAATACTCATCTCATACAGAGCCTAGACCTAAAGATTCACAGAAAACTTTAGAAGACAGAGTACACAGATGTTTACTGTTTTTACACTGTATCAAAAGGAAATTGTGGATGTCTTCATGCCTGCTCACAACTCACTTATTTCCAAAAACGAGTTTCTTCATTCTTGACTTTATCTGCCATGTTTCCAAAGGCAGTTATGTTACAGACTGCTAACAAGAGTGGAACTCAAAAAATTGTTTGTAACAGACTAGACATGCTTAGGAAAACTCAGTATTCATCTTGAGCCGTTAGCATGACTTTTATGCACCAAAGAAGAAACATCAACTAAGGAAAAAGAATGTTATCCATTACCACAGTGGATATGTTCCACTGCCACAGTGGATATGGAACACAGAATGTTCATCTTTAAGGTGAGGATAAACAAGAGAATGTGACTCTGTAGAGCTTCTATCGTTTCCATTTGTGTTATCCATTTTGATATAGGAGTATGATATTAAACTTCTGATTTATGAACATGTCCAGTGCTTACCCATTCTTTTAAATCCGATTTCTATTCCATGCCTTTTCAATACTATTCTTCCATATCATTGGTACAACATTTGTCAACATTGGTGTCATTGGTTATATTATTTCCTATCATTTTTTATGTTGTTACTCTGTAACTGAAATTCCTATACTCACAACTCTCAATATTAGGTCACAGGTGTCTTTTCCTGAAAAACAGGGTGTAGATTATCATAGTGAGATGACAACCTTTGCAGTTCATGGAATGGGGTGTTCTTCCCATCATGGCACACCCATCTGCCTGGCCAACTGAACATCCTCCCACACAGACTGAATTCAGCTGTATTGATAAGACAGGTGTAGAAGGTATATGAAATATTGATAAATGTTAAAAAGAAAAAAAAAATCAACAATTGCATAGTCTAAAAAGCAATGGATTTCTATTGGTCTTGACTGCTCTTTTATGTGTAAACTCCAATGAGATTTCATGGTGAGACATGAATTTTTTAGGATTCCTGATTAAATTTGAAAATCCATATACGATTATACATCTTCTAAAATGTCTGTGCCACTAGGACATCCCATGGGTCCCAGATATTTTATAAAGTCAGTTCAGAACTGAGGCTTGGTACTGCAAAACCATTTCTTTATGCAATGACTAAAGCTTATTTTCTAAAGAATAGTAATGTCATGGCCTTATGAAGCGGACACTGTCATTGTTGAAATATTTATCAGATCTCAAAAATATTAAAAATCAAAAGCTGACCACCATTCATCCATACTCAGAGATCCTACATAGAATCAGCTCTCTGAGTGGTATACAGCTATAAGAGAATACCAATTTGAATCTAGTGACAGTGATTTATATTTTCCTATCCAGAATCTTATTATTTATTTAAGCATATCTTAGGATCCAGAACTACTACTGAAATTGTTTCAGTTGTATTGATTGTCTTTACAGCACTGAGTACTTCTTATCTATCCAACTCTGCTGTTCTGTAATTAGACACTCATCATGAGAAATGACGCACTTCAATTTAATTAGCTTTGAAAAACATCCGCATTAATCTGCCGATATTTTTTTGTGTAGAATGCCAAAGTACTCTTACAAATATGTTACAAAGATATGTTTTTACCTTTACTTTGTTGTTTCTTGGGTTGTTTTCTACATTACAATTCTAGTGCAGAATCATAGCTGCTAACAGGTATTTTTCACTGCAAAAGTATTTTATTTAATTATTTAATTTCTTCCCTATTTAAAGGACCCATATTATTTATTTAATTAGCATTCTGTTGTAATTAATTAAATGCTCATAAATCAATTAAAAGGTGCTTACCTTTTTTTAGTTCAGTAACTTCAAAAGAGCCTTATGAGAAATGGCAACATTTGCATAGTTCAGAAAATCTTATCGTCACTTCAAAAGCCATGTTGGAAACACAGTACTCTGTCCTCAGCATTGCGCTGCAGTCCTGCATAGCACAGCAGACAGCTGAATTCATGGATTCTCCTTTGTGAAACCAGTAATCACAGCAAATTTACTTGGCATTCAGGCAGATGGTCTCTGCTCTTCTGTGTTTATGCCATGATAATTACTCCCATGGAAGAACAAAGAGGACTCCAACAACGGCATCTTATTGATGTACCATAGATCAGCATTTCAAACTTTCTCCTTTTCTGTGTACATTTGTATATACATAGTTTCCAGCAAGCACCCGACCCACCACGTTTAAAGACCCTCAGAAACAACATGGAACTATTCTGCAGCTATCTGGCTCCTAATTCTCCACACACAGAGTTGACCTGCTGTCTTTCCCAGGATCATGCAATCTTTAGAAGCCCAGACAATGAACCAGTCTTCTCACTAAAAATATAATAATAATAAATACAGGGTTTTACATCAGAAAAAACTTTCTCAAAACTGTACATAAAAGCTCTTTCCATTGTTAGATTTCACCAGCTGGGACAGAATGGAAAGCAGTCATACACAACAGTTCCCAGATCTATTGCAGTTCTCTATTTTTCTCATGAGCTGCCTGGAAAAGAGTACATAGGACTTGCCAAGCCTGACAAGCTTTTTGCTATTGTAGCCTAGAGACAATGAGATGTGCCTTGGGACCTATTTGCCTATAAACCTTTTCTTTTGAGTCTAGTGAGATTGATGCTTACAAAAGCTTTGGTCAGTGATTTTAAGCTTTAAATTTGGAAAGAAATAAACTGAAGATATAGATGAAGGCTATCACTTTCAAAAATGTTAATTGCCACTGCTGAGAAATGTCTAGGATAAAGAGAAATAATGAGCAGCATTTTTCGTAAAAGCAAATTGGATGATTATAACCATAGGCTTGATCCCAAGGATTTCTGTGTCTGAGTTTCTTTGCGATTAATAAAAGCACAGGACTTTCAGATTTCTTAAGAAGTGCTGAAACAGTTGGTCAAAGCAATGATCTGTTTATCAAAACAGTATACCTCCTCACATGAGAATGTTATCACATTTGTTATGTCACTATGACAGGCATTAGCTTAGGAAATATATTCTAAAGGTATAAACTCCTATAACATCCTCACCCACTTTTTTACTCCACTCTCATCCATATTTACAATTGTTCTGATACCCAGGAAGAAGGGCAGTCTCAAACACTTCCTTACATCATGTGGTAGAAACTTCATTGCACAGGTTGAGTGTATCAGTTTATCCTAAAGAGAAAGAAATAATTAGGCTATCATTCTTGCTTAGGTCCCTTCAGCTAGAACCAGGACATTTTGGTAGGAAGAAACATCCTGAATGCAGTTTAAAAATCACACAGCAGCCAAAGTATTAAAACAGCAGCACAACAAATTGTTTTTTTCCCTCCATGTCTCTCTTGCACTTGATGCCAGTGAGAGGGCATTGTGACTGGAACATAAATATTTTTTGTCAGAGAAGATCCTTTTTGGTCCATGAAGCACCATTTCTACTTAGAGTATCGTGAAAGAGGGATATACAGTCTGAAAACACAGTTTATGCATAGCATATGTTCAACAGTGTGTGATTCAGCAATTCGTTATAACTTGACAGGAAAGAATGTGTTGTTCTAAGGACAGCGTGTTGGTCTAGAACTGTTCTCCGTTATTAGGATACAGGGTGAGAAACACAACCCTTAAACAAAACTGGTGCATAAATCTGACACAGCCTATGCAGCTGTTGAGAAGTGTTAGTGTATGAGAGGGAAGCAGTAGAAACAATACAGAATTAGCAGAATAAACAATAGCGTTGAGAAGGTACCCCAAGAGATTAATTTTGCTTAAAAAAAAATAGGGACAAAAAGACTTTTTTTATTATTTATTTATTCCTACTTGGGTTTAAGGAAATATGTTCTTTCTATTTGAATAAATGACACTGTGAAAAATATTAACATCAATGCATCAAAGTTTCTTCCCAACAGTGACTTCTTGCAGTAACCTTAAGGGCCCTGCTGGTTCATTGAATTTTGCCCACTGAACCAAGTTGCCATATCACAGATTTTCAGAGAATTAATAAACAACATATTTAAGGCATTTAGCATTTTGCTTCTAATGCTTCTGTTTCTTTGTTTTTCTAATAGTCATAAACTTCCAAGTTACATTTATTTTAGACCAGTTCTTATTCTGTTAATGTTAACCTTTTACTACAGAAGCTCTCCTTTCCCTTTTGTGCTTACCTTCTGAAATATTTATAGGAATTTGTCATACCCATCTCAACATTTAATTTACAGTAATATACAAACCAAAACCTTTAAATTTGCTGTCATGAGCAAGCTCTCCTTTCCCCTTATCTTTCTTGTAGTCCTTCTCAGGTAATGTTCCAGGCTGAAATCCATCTTTCCTGAATGTGACTTGAGCTGTATGCAGTACTTCAGATTTAAGTTTCACCAATGCCCTGTAGGAAACCATTGACTTTATTTCAGCTGTTCAAGAAATGCTTTTCCTGATTCATCCTAGGGTTACATAAAGAGTTTATACTCTCAGAATGTTAGCAGTCAGATATGAGTCTGAACTAGCTAGTTACTACTTACAGTTTGTTCTCTATGGCCATCACTTCTAACTCAATCAGGATACAGATGAAACAAGTGTGATCAGATTGCCTGTACATTTTTTTTATTGTTGCATTTAAACCATACTTGTACCATTCTTACCCTTCACTTAGTTGTTTTTCTTCATGCTTTTCTATATTAATGGTGTTTTCCAATTTTGTCGTCAGAAATCCCATCAGTATTCCTGTTTTTTCTTAAGATAATTAATGAAACATTAAGCGTGATCTGTCCAAAAAACAATCCATGAAAAATTCTAAATTTGACTTCTTCTCTCTCTTTTTTTTTTCTGTTTTGTTTTGTTGTTGTTTCAAAATTACTCATTCTCTTTCCTTTTTAATTCAGTTGTTCTTTATGATGCATCTACAATCCTCCATCTTCATTAACAGTTTTCCATATGGAATTCATAAAGTGTAGCTAGACAAGATCTACTGTGTCTCCTGTGCCTTGAACTGAATTAAATACCATTGAATTCTGGTGCAATCACCCCAGTTTAAATAATTGTTGTATTTCAAACCAGTTCTCTCTTTATTTAAATTCTATGTTTGGAATGATAATTTCGTTCAATATTTGTTATCAAGTGGTGTATACTATTGATGAAATGTTATCAGCTTTGTGTTCAACCAGTTGTGGCTTTCCTCCCCAACTTGTATACAACCAGTATGTTTAATATTGTATGCTATCACTCTCCTCTGAAAAAAATGATCACCCTTATTGAAAATAAGGCACAATAGTCTCTTACCTTTGATACATCATCTTATTTTTTTCTCCTATTCTCAGTACATAATGGCCTTCTTTCTTGTTTGTTTACTTTTTGTTTTATGGAAATAAAAAGCCTTCTGTTACTAGTTTTAAAGGTTTGCACCTATAGCAGTTCCATATATTTGAGATTATCCATATTTCTGATCTTTAAAAAATGCTTCTTTTGTGATGAATATTGTTCTTATGTATGTACACGTAGTGTTACGTTGTTTGAAGCTTTTTTGTTGTTGTTGGTTTTTTTTATCTCGCCATTTTTTACACCTCCTGAGAGGACTATTTTCTCAGATTTTAACAAGTTCTTTCCTACATACTTTCTGCTTCTTTTGAGGTACAGATTCCCGGGAGTTTCAGCACCTAATCTTACAGAAGTGCAGTGGTTTTTAGCATTGCAAACTGTCATTCATGGTAAATATTCTTGCCATCCTTCCACAATCTTGACCAAAACTTATTGTTTCTTCTACATTATCTATGTTCATTTCATTATAATCTATCAGAACACAAACTTCTGATGAGCATTAGTACTTCCTATCCTGGCAAATACATGCAAGTGCATGTGTTTCCACCATCATTAATGTACCTCCATGTTTTAGTTCTACCTCTAGTGTCAACTATCAACTATATCACTATCAACTATAATGTCAACTATATCACTGTCAACTATAATGTCAACTATGAACTATAACACTATCAATTGTAGTTGGCAAGACTTCTGGCACCTGTGTGCTAATATTTCTATTTCTAATTTTCTCATTTGTTTAATCAACCTTATCATACACTTTAGTGTTCATAATAGCTCTTTTTGCCTCTTCTGGGAACTGTAATTTATGCCAAGTGCTAGCTCAGTAGATTCTTCTCACAACAGGTACTGAAACAAATATTTCATGATTTGTCAGCCTAACATCCCATAAGATTACAGTTAGCTCTGAGGTCCATCATTCAGGAAGAGTCTTTTCTTCAGGAATGTCTCCAAAAGCTGAAGATCCCATAACACCCTTACAGCAATAATCAATATGATAAGACAACCTGACTATTGAAATAAATGAAGGACTGCCAATTAATGTTTTAGAAGGAACAAACTGTGCTAGCAGCTGCTCAATAGTTAAATTCTGCAGAAAGTCCACATTCCTAGTTCAGATGATGTAATGGTGTGAATTAACTCATTGATCTTTCACTTCAGTCAACCTGAAATAACATTCTTCAGTTGTGGGTTTTGATTCTGCTAAATCTTTTCCTGTTGAACAGCAGAGTAAGATAGAATATATATTTACTCTATAAAGTAGATATAGATCCAATTATATAGATATTGATACATAAATATAGAAACATTACCAATAACATGGGAATTTGCCTACATCAGGAAATTCTTCATAAGTTCCATAACTCATTATTAAAAGTTGCTGTAAGGGAATGACCTGGAACCATATTGGGACCGAACTTATGCAAGGCAGTGTTTTTTTATATATTTCAGAGTGAACATTTATTGGTATTACTCAGGGATTATGCAATTGACTATTGATTTTAGTCTCTCTTGTTTTTCTTTATAAACACTACATAAACCACCCTTTAAATTTTTGGCGTTGTAAAGCATGGTCTTGACTAGCAAAACTGAAAACATCAAAGAACAGAATCTGTGAAAAGTAAGAAATGTGCAGGCATGTCAGTCACAAAAAGCACTTGCTCCTGCAAAATTCCAGCTGGTATAAAATGAAAATAATGGTAAATGATCTCTGTATAATAAGTAAATATATATACATATATATATAGCAGTATGATTTCCTAAAACTAATCTAAATATTTGATCAATTATTCAAAAAAGAAGAAAATTAAGTTCAAAATATTAATGAGGAAATTAATACATCAATTTACTATAAGAAAAATAAGAAGGTTTGGTCATTTATGTGTCTTGTACTATGTTCTTAAACTTCCAGAGCAATATATTCAACTGAGAATTACAACGGAAAAAAAAAAAAAAAAAAAAAAAAAAAAAAGCAGCCCTCAATTCTAATACAATGTAACATTATCTAATAGTAAACTGTTTAATGGTCATGGGAAAAGGAAATCCAATATTTTTTACTACAGTGATAGTCAAAAGCTTATTCTTCTTTAACTGACCTGTATATATTTGATACACCCTATATTTGATACACCTTTTTTTTTTTTTATGATGTTGTTATCACTGGCTTTGCAAGTTCTTTTGTGTGGTTGGTTGGTTTTTTGTTTTGTTTTGTTTTTGTTCAGGTTGTTTTGATTCCTTCTGACTGAATATGGAAATAAGTAGGTATTCATTATTTGTTATATAATCATCCATGCTGGCCATTGACACAGGGAGCAATCCCACTGTGCTAGATGGTGAACATATATATCATGAAATAACAACCCTAGCATGGTTTATAACTCAGTGAAAATTTCCACAGTTTCTTTAATTTCAAAACACACAAGAACAGTATAGAAAAGGCAGAACAGTAGACTGGACTGATCAATGTTCTTATTTCTGCTTTTCTTTTATTATTCAGGTGGGTCAGAAAAAAATGGCAATCAGGTTCATAAAGGGAGAATATTTTGAAACAAATAAAAACTCACATCTGAATATAAACCTAAAAGCCAATTGTATATTACATTTTGGGGGTCCTATTTATTAACCGATCCTTGATATGCACTCTAAACTTTGAAATAATTAGGTTTGTGTTTCCATTATAACTATGTTAACTGTTAAATAAGACAGACAGAAGGCTGAATAAATCATCCTTCACCAAAACATTTTTATGTACACCTACACAAAGTATTCTGCATAAAGTATTTTTTTCCACTTGTTTCTCCTGAGATAATATTTCTAGGTGTTATTTCAAAGTTTCTAGCAGCACTGCTTCTGGTTTATTTCTACATCATAACAGCTGGCAGTGCTATCCGTTCACTTGGCACACAACAAGTGTAGAACTATTATAAATCACATAATCAAAGTCATTGTTAAAATCACATGCACACACATACACACACACACAGAGTCATCAGTCTTATGGGGATAGTACTGTCCTGCCTGTTGAAGAAGGGTCACAAGGGAAATTTCCACAGCTGGGACACAGCATGGAGCTATTTTGAATTTCACTCAATGATATCATATGAAAGTAACTTTATTGTGCCAAACCAGACAATGTGAAGCTAATAATGGGTATCAAGGAAGAGAAGTGCTGCCAGCAAATCCTTATGAAGGATCTCAGTCAAATATGCATTAAGTATCCGAGATAGGAACACCAAATAGCTTGGACAATATATGAAATGCAACTATTCAGAGCATATAATAATGCTATGGTTACATTATACACACTTTTAAACCACTACATAAGTGGTCTTTCAAAGAAATTGTAGCATCCACTGGAGGAAGAAACAGTCTAAATAATTCATCAAAGCATGAAGTGAACTGCTTTTTACATCCTGTGCTCTGTATTTTTTGAAGTCCTCTGACAAACATTTTGTTCAGCTGCTATGAGAAAAAAGTCAGAAGTGATTGTAGTTCCTGTCTCTTGGTAGCTAATTCTTTTCTGTTCCTCTTTTCTTTCCTAATAGATGAACACAGAAAATCCTTTAAGAGCTTTTGATTGGCACAGTATCAAAAGGTAGAGATTTTAAAACCCAGAGATCGCCAGAAAGTTGTCACAGTTCACTGATCTTCTTTTCATTCTTTCATCTCCATGACGTTTACTACCATTATGTTCCACAGGACTCTTTAGCATGCACCATGCAACGAAATGCATCGGAAACTTTTGGGTTAGTTGATTTAGGGAATAACCACTGTTAATTTGAAATATATCTAGCTGTTCAAAGAGCATAGCACAGCAATGAAGGCATCCTCACATGACCAGGGAAGGAGAGTTTCTGTCAGGTTTAAAAAAGGTGTTTGGGGATCATTTATCCATATGCTTAGCTGCTATTCTAGCAATCACATTGATGCATTAGAAGTGGATATAGTATCTCAAGCTAATTCTGGAAATACAAAAGCTAATTTCAATTGCAGTGGCAAAATATCTTTTAGTAAAATACCACCGCTAAATTATAGAGCCATAACACTATTTCCACATACAGGTGATAACAACCGCCATTACCATGTAACTTATAATAATAAATTCTATTGCAACTGACTTCTTCACTGACTTCCAACATACTGTGTTTCATCATGCAGTAGTGTGAATGTCCTTTGCAGCAGCAGTTGCATTCACACACAGACATAACCATATCTTAGTACAAACTTGAGTCATGGACAGTCAGTCCTTCATTTCCACACATTTGGTTGCAACATATTTTTCTATCTACCAATCCAACAATTAGTGTCTCCTGCAAAGTTTGCTAATCCACCACTTAATCTTAAAAAGCCAAGATTTTTCATGAATTTATACTGTCACCAGGAATTTTATCAAACATCTGACCAAATGTCAATCTCAAATTTGTTCTCACAAAACAAAAAAATTTATTCCTCCATGTTGGCATTCAGGGAATTTTTATTAATGTGATTATTTTCTGCTTGAAAGAGGAAGAAAAAAAAAAAGTCAGGAAAAGCAATTTTTTTTTCAGGTATGATGACAAACCATGAAAAATACTAAAAAGAAAACATGAACAACGGATTATCACAGACTTAGGTACTCTGCAGATCTATTGAGAAGTCCACTGAGAGATCTTCAGACTTTTACACTGAGATGTACAGCAAATATACTACTTTTCTACTTGCAATTTGTTAGCCCTAGGCAGAATTCTGTTCTAGACAGAATGGAACCAAAATTCTAGAAGATGAACCCATTCTGTACATGGCTTTATAAATATGAACCAGCAGAAATGCATATAAATCTTTGGAAAAAGAAGTCTTTGTTAACAAAAATATTTAGACTCATAAAGACCATTAAATAAGGGCTCGATAGATGTACCTTTTTTTTTTTTTTTTTTTTTTTTTTGTATCATGGACTCCACTTCTCAGACAACAAGTTTTCCGAGGAGTTATCCCTTACTAGCCTTTATTTATGTCTAGTTTTTGAATATTTTTTGTGCTGTGAAGCAGTCATCAAGAATTCATCTCAATGTACCATTAGAGAATAACCTAATCCTCTTGTCAAAGAGGAGGACAATTATTTTCTTTGAATAGCAATTTCATGAACAGAAGATCCGCTTTTTTGTATTAGTTGAAAAGCTCAGGATGTGCTAGTAAAGCTCCCAATGCATATGTTGTCTCTGGGGATTTTGTCAAAGTGTCTGGGCCATGAACCATGAACCATGGCCCAGAAGAATTTAAGGGATAGATAAAGAAGTCAGGCAAATAATACATAAATAACACAAGCTGGTAGCTGAATTTGAAAACATTTTTCCAGCATTTTTTTTTTGGCAAGCATTTTCTTTTCAAACTAAGATCCTCCACTTAGGCTAAAGTGAACAACTCACATACATTTACAAGTTTTCTACAGTCAGAAGTGATCTGTCTGGAAGTAACAGTCCATTCTCTCTTTTGCTTGGAAGTCAGGCCAAATAGTTGAAGATATTGAGTTTTTTTGTAATACAGCCAGTAAACCTTTTGTTTTCTTCTTTTCTGAAACCCTTTAATAAGCCACAGAGCACACTAGCAAAACAAAAATGCATAATTTTGAAATACATTTTCTTTCTCTTCTGTTTAGCAAGCAAAAATAATCATGAGGTTGCATCAAATATATTTACCTTGTTAACTGTTCTAGACATGAAATGGAAATCTATATAAACCCAGAGAAAAAGAAAAGAGAAGAAATAAAGTTATAAAAGTAATTGTAATAAAGTCACAGCATACATTTCAAGCAATTTTAGAAATGTTCAGCTTCTGTTCAAGAAGGTAACCGGGTACTGTTTTTCAGTCTTCTGTTTACCACGCTTTTCTATTTTGCTGTCTCAAAAGTTCTTAGATATTTGTAAATCCTATTCTGATCCTTAAAGAGCTGTTTTGGTTTGTTTTCATTCATATGCTTGAAATGAATCTTGAAAGTTATCAGCTTATACCAACAGCATATATCTGCAGCAGTAACAACAATCATCACCTCAGCACTAAGAGCAGACACTTCAAAGACTATGTTTCCAGATTGTACACATGCTGAAAAACTCATGTCACTTTAAAACAAAGCAGATTTTTTTTTTTTTTGAGAAAATAAGTATGAGACCTTACAAACTGATGTGACGTTGCATACCCAGTCTGAAAATAGTGACTATGAGGAGCTTGATTTAGGGACAAAATAAGATAATTCACATTCAAAATACGTATTAAGCAGAACTGCTTATTCATTCTCCAGAGCATCCACTTAGAATCATGGGAGTAGTATTATTGTTTTGACAAGTATGAATATGAATGATTTTTTTTTTTTTGTGCAGAGTAATGGCTTTGATAACATTTTGCCTTTATCCATCATTTCTGAATAGCTGAGAAGGGATTTAGAAGCTTTTATGTAAAATGGAAAAAACAGCCCTCCCATTGCTTTATATCCCTCACTGATATATGTTTAGAGTTAAAATATATGAAGTGAATCACAGAATCACACAATCATCTAGGTTGGAAGAGACCTCCAAGATCACCGAGTCCAACCTCTGATCTAACACTAAAAAGTCCTTCACTAAACCATATCACTAAGCTCTACTTCTAAATGTCTTTTAAAGACCTCCAGGGATGGTGACTCAACCACTTCACTGGGCAGTCCATTCCAGTGCCTAACAACCCTTTCAGTAAAGAAGTTCTTCCTAACATCCAACCTAAACCTCCCCTGGCGCAACTTTAGCCCATTCCCCCTCGTCCTGTCACCAGGAACGTGGGAGAATAGACCTATCCCCACCTCGCTACAGCCATCTCTAAGGTACCTGTAGAGTGCGATAAAGTCACCCCTGAGCCTCCTCTTCTCCAGACTGAACAATCCCAGCTCCCTCAGCCGCTCCTCGTAAGACTTGTTCTCCAAACCCCTCACCGGCTTCATTGCCCTTCTCTGAACTCACTCGAGCACCTCAATGTCCTTGTAGCGAGGGGCCCAAAACTGAACACAATACTCGAGGTGCGGTCTCACCAGAGCCAAGTAAAGGGGGACAATCACTTCCCTAGCCCTGCTGGCCACACTGTTTCTTATGCAAGCCAGGATGCTGTTGGCCTTCTTGGCCACCTGAGCACACTGCTGACTCATATTCAGCCAGCTATCAACCAGTACTCCCAGGTCCTTCTCTGCCAGGCAGCTTTCTAACCACTCATCTCCCAGCCTGTATCTCAGCTTGGGGTTGTTGTGCCCCATGTGCAGGACCCAGCACTTGGCCTTGTTGAACGTCATACAGTTGATTTCAGCCCATCGGTCCAGCCTATCCAGATCCTCCTGCAGAGCCTTCCTACCCTCGAGCAGATCAACATGTGCACCTAACTTGGTGTCGTCTGCAAACTTACTGAGGGTGCACTCGATCCCCTCATCCAAATCATCAATAAAGATATTAAAGAGAACTCGCCCCAGTACTGAGCCCTGGGGGACTCCACTAGTGACCAGCTTCCAGCTGGATTTAATTCCGTTCACCACGACTCTTTGGGCCCAGCTACCCAGCCAATTTCTAACCCAACAAAGCATACGCCAGTCCAAGCCACGAGCAGACAGTTTTTTCAGGAGAATGCTGTGGGAAACAGTGTTAAAAGCCTTACTGAAATCAAGGTAGACCACATCCACAGTCTTTCCCTCATCCGCCCAGCGTGTCACTTTGTCATAGAAGGAGATTAGGTTCGTCAAGCAGGACCTGCCTTTCATAAACCCATGCTTACTGGGCCTGATCACCTGGTTGCCCTGCAAGTGCCGCGTGATGACATTCAAGATAATGTCCTCCATGAGCTTCCCTGGCACTGAGGTCAAACTAACAGGCCTATAGTTAGCAGGACTTTCATATGTTAGACTTATTACCCAACGTAAGTCAAGTTCAGTTCTTGTATCTTAACCTCTTTCCCTTTATATTAAATATATATATATTTATATATATATATATTCATTTTAAATTAGGAAAAACAAAAATTATTTATATGCACAAAATAATGCTGGACATACACAATTCAACAAAGAGATTACCTGAAGGAAAATAGCCAATAAGATTGCAAGGTCTTTTACCTGGAACAATACGTTTAGGTTAACCATTAGCTTCAGTTCTTGACCAATATTGTACTCAGGCTATAACACTGATTGTGTTACTATAACAGGCTTTAAATAAATGGAGCAAGAGCTTTAGTGATCCCAAGTCTTGGAGAGAAAAAATGTCTTTTCCTAGGCTGTGAAAAGAAGTCCTTTCTTTGGGAAGGCACACATTTACAAAATATCAAAGACTTGGATTTATGCACTTACCAGCCTCTCACCATTATCCAGTTGTGATTATACTAACATATGAATGTATTTAACTGGCAGCTCTCTCTATAGCAATTGTTCATCTCCCAGACTGGAAACAGATTCCAGAAAACACGCTTAATGATTTTCATGAGAATAAAGCAGGGGAAAAAGAGACAATGAAGAATTAGTCTGGTTCCTGCCTCTCACATATATCTGTGAAACATGTTGAACAGACATTGGGCATTGTTTTTGGTTTTGTTTAGATATAATGAAAGTTCACAATGCATGCAAAGGTCTGTGCCTGGAGCAGCTATTCATTTGGATTCCTCTTTAATAAAGCAGTATCAATATCTCTGTAAATAAATGTAAGACCGAAGTTGCCAGAACTACCCAGTATGAGGAAAAGAGGAAGAGAGATGTAAGCACAAATGAAGAGTAAGCCCACATAACAGACCAGTCTCTCAAATTTTCTTTCCCAGACTGTGCTTAACAGTATAGTTACAGAAGTTCTGTCCACAACTATCTGAAAAACAATTTTAGAAGGAAGAAAATTCAATCTCAGGAAAGCACACGGGTATGATGAAAAAAAAGTTGTTCTGTCTTGCTCTCATGACCACAAGGTTTCTGTTTAGTTTCTCTAGTAAATGTTCCTGTGCCTACAGTAGCATCTTTCTGGCCAGAACCTAACCAAAATGTGACTGGTGTGTTTTTGAAGGATTTAGGTTGAACAATTGTCAAAATGCAAGTTGTGTGTTTTCACTGTTTCCCAATTAGTTTATGTGACTATGTCAATGACGATTTTACTGAGAAAAACAATTTTAAAATGGGAACATCTCCAGCCATATCAAAGCTGAGGTGTGCTGTCTCAGGTGTATCACACATTTATGACATTCATTAGATTTCTAAACTTTGAAAACTTTTCGCAGATTTCAGTGACTTGATCATACCACTGTTATTTAAAAAATAAATATATATATATTTATATATATATATGTTATATATATATGTTATATATATTATATATATATATATACATATATATAGGAACAAAGCCTTCATTAGCTTTGGACTTAAGCTACTGCAGGCTTAATTCCTACCTAGGCACAGGTATGTCAAGAAAATGATTTTAAATAAGTAGTTGAAAAATAAAAATGTATCTTATGTATCAGTATCTTATACTGACACAATGAACAGTATACTTATTTACATAGTTGTCTACATTAAAAAAAAAATGGTCTCTCTGCATTCATAATTCTATCAGTGTGAGTATGCATATAACTCAGAAAATCTCAGACGGGGAAAAAATTAGAACCCACCCCGTGAATGGCTGAGTAGGCTGTTTATACACACATCCCACACTGGTACTCCATTTCCACCCAGAATATCTTGTTGTAATAGAGGCCATTGTTGAAGCTAGTCTGTCTAAACAAAACCAATCTACATAAGAAAACAGCAGGAAAACTACAAACCCCAGTGAAACCCCCTTTTCTGTCTCTAGCCCAACCTTTCAACTTCTTACATTCTTTAGAGGATTAGCTCAATAGTGCCTGCCATGCAACAAAAAAAATTTACTCAGAGGGCTAGACTATCCTGGAAAGGCCAGCCAGAGCAGCTTATTTATTTGTTTATGCCTCTGCCATAAACATCCTGAACTGCCATTATTTTAACTCTTCCAGGCCACAGGGTTCTGTAGTGATATAATTTGCATGAGATGCCTTATCCATAAGATTTCAAAAACAAAGGGTAAATATTCCTATAAAAGAAAATGGAAAGGGCAATGCGTATCTTCAGTCAAGTATGGACAACCTACACCTGAGAAACCTGCAATGTGTTCTGCTTCAGGGACATACCCAGACTTAATTTTTTCCCACGTATTCCAACCTACAAGAGGAGTTGATGAACAAGTGGAATGGCCTAAATAGAGGCCTCTGCGCTCTCTTCTCTGTAAAGAAAACAAATAAAAGCAGCTGCTGTGCCCACCAACCCAGAACCTCTGGTTGTACACATACTTTATATGGTTCATAAAATGAGTACTAATATTTTTTCCTTTCTCTTTGTGGCATGTGCACTCGTCTTCCCTTGCTAATGTGATCACATGACCACTCCATAATCTCAAATTTTTCATCAACTACTTATCTGCCATCTGACAGTTATTTTTTATGTTTCACACATAGCTGGTGAGGATTTCACATGTATCTGCACATCTCTCTTTCTCAATGTCAGATGGATTGCTTAGGAGAACAGAGAATTAGAGTTGTGTTTTAGGGTAACTAATAATGTCTGTAATAGAGATGATCACTAGCCTGAGTAAAATGGCAATTAAGTTTATGAAATGTGTAAAGTACCAAGTGCATTTTATCACAAAAGACATTGAGAAAGATAACTTTTATTACTGTGCAGCTCTCTAATAGGTCAATCAATTATAATTTTTTGAATATTGTTGAGTGATAAATCACTATCTATGAGGGAAAATCTTTCTGGCATTTTTATTATGAATTTATGATCATTAATGATTAAGAATGAGGAATCCTCTTGGTTTTACCTCCTGCCTGTAATTTCGCAGCTGGATTCTGCATTAGCAATTAAGTGCTGGGCTAGTTCCTGACACCTTGCTCTACCTTTGCCTATTGCTCAAGGAATAAATAAATTAAAAAAAAAAAAAAGATAAATAAAAAATAATTAAAAAATTACTAAGGCAGTATGAAGACAGAACAGTATGTCTCTAGAATAAAGGAGCGTTTCCAAACAGTGTATGTGACTTCCACCCCTCATATTAGACTGCTCCCCCAGGTGCATCTGGCTTAACACTCACAGTTCCTCAGGGTCTGCTGGTTTTGCCTTCTGTTAGAGTAGCAATGTCAAGCTGCTCTGAATTTTCCCAGGGCTGATTCAAGTCTGGATTGAGCCAGGATTTAAGAAACTAGAAACTTACTTGGAATTTTTCCTTGTTTTCACTAATATCCTTATTATTCTACCTCGTATACTGGGAATGTGTTTTTCTGACAGCAACCAATAATTAATCCATCAAGAAGTTAATGCAACTAATAGCTCCTTTCAACATCTCTCCTCAGGACAGGACTCGAGATATGACCTTTATGAACAGACTTTACTACCTGACTAGGTGATTTTGCGGTCTTAAAGACAACCTCAACACTGAAAAGCTGAAAAAAACATGGTGCTTTTTTAGTGCCTAAAATTAATCTTCAGAAGAGATTAGCATCCTGTTATGTCTCTACTGCCTGAGACTGAGACATTTGAACAAACACAGACCATCAAAGAAGCTTCATTTATTGCTTAGCTTGAAAACTAATTTTTCTTCCTCTGACTATACACAGCTGTTTCTATATTTCAAGTTCACCTTCTGACAGAAACTGATTCTCTTACTATTAGAAAATATATTAATCCCAGAAAGTATTTGTGCCACTACAAGGCATATGTAGAGTCACTGAGGGGAGGCTGTCCAGTAGATTCAGAAATGACCTAACCCACCTTTAAGGAGTGGGCACAAAAGGCACCCTTTGAAGCACTGGCTGTGATCTGAGGAACCACACTAAACATGAACAGCTGTAAGCATTGTATCCTATACCCACACAAGTGGAACATGCCGGCCATATTCCCAGAGGCACAGTAATATGTACAGATACAATGCCTCCAGCATTTCCATAAAAGCATTTCCCAGACTTCTTCAATGGTTACCACATTTCTTACTCCATCTTTAAACATTATACTGTGCTTAAGTGACCTGTTTTCTCATGTTTCTTAATATTAAATTGTTAATTGCTTTCCCAGTCTAGAATCTGAGGGCAGTTACACAAACATTAAAGCTTTTTTTTTTTGATGAAACTATGAATTCTCAATGAGGATGGGCTGGGGAACTTTTCCCCTTGAAATCAAAATCATTTAAAAACAAAAGGCAGGATTCTATTGCACAAATGTAAGACCAAAATAATAATAAATAATAATAATAATAATAATAATAATAATAATAATAATTAATAATAATACAAAGAGAAATGGCCCACTTAGGTGAGCAAGAAAATGATAGAGTTGTGGAATGACTCCTCTCATATTTACATTGTTTAGTTCTCAGTTTAAACTTTCATCTGAAATTTGGGTTTTGACAGTCTTGCTACAGGCTAGCCTGTTTTATTCAATGTTTTTGCCAGTTGTCAAGAGAGAATTTGAGGTGCCAGTGCTTCAGGATGACTAAAACACATGAAAGATAGAGCAACTGCCTTTTTGAGATTCTGGCTTTGTTGCTGTTAAATTGAAATGACAATGACTTTTAATTGTGTATGTGCATGTATATATATTTATAATGTCAGCTTGCTCAGCTTCTGAAAAAGAACTAATGAGTAAGCAACACCCAGTAATCCTTAACCAAAGATATTTTTACTGAAGGAAAATAGCAAAGAGAGCTCTTTCTAGTTTCAGAGCTGCAGCAAGTGCCATATGGGAATCCTTATTGTCCACAGTATCCGTGATTACAGAACGCATTGCAATAATAAGTAACAGCTGGAAGAAAAGTGGGACTGTTTGCTCAGGAAGGCAGAGGGGAAGGTTTTCATCATTTCTGGCAATGCTGACTTCACCAGAGGAGGCCATAGCATGATTTCTAGATGCTGAAAGTACTGCAGTGGGAGGACGCTTATTCTTGTAATTAAAGAGGTATAGCAGAGGGAATCTTTCTTTCATTTCCCCATGGAGGAACACTCCCTTTGAAAGACATATGATTGCCAGGAACCAGGGATCCAGCAGTGCAAATCCTTCCCAGCATCATGTCTCAGTGTCTCAGCATTAGGAGAGGCATAATTGAGTACTCACAGTATTAAAGACAGAAAAAGGAGGAAAAAAAAAAAAAAAGTTCCTCTAAGTTCTGATCAAAAACACACTGAAATTAATGGAAAGAATCTCACTAATTCCAAAAAGATTTTGATCCTACCACGGTGCACTTAAACAAGATTTTCATCTTGTTTTTTACCTGCAGAATTTTCCATTTGCCACAACAAAACTCAAGACAAGAAACTATGCAGAGGTGAGGAGGTTTACAGTTTATTTTGTTAGTCCAGATATACCAACACAAAGAGAACAGACTGGTTGTCCGGTGTTTATGTTCATACAGACAACAAGGTAGTGGAGAAAATAGGTGAATCTTGTCATAGTGATCTCTTTAGTTTATAAAAAGAGAGCTGTCAAGTGACTTAAAAACACAGAACTCTTGTCAAAAAAAAGCAGAAAAGCTCCCATGGGGCAAAGGGTATGGGAGCAGGAAAAAAGGATTGCTGAGGTACACACCCACAAGCAGAATGTGAGGTCAATGAGTAGACAGGAAGATGAAAACAGAAATGTTTATTACCTCACAATGAAAAAGAGACATAGAATAGAAAGGAAAATTCTACAGAAATAAAAGATATACTTGACATGCTGAGAGGAAAAGAAGACAAAGATATCATGGTAAGTTTTCTACATATTTAGGTAGACTTTAGATATTTAGTAGAGGAAAAAGGAGACAAAACTATATAGGCTGAAGCAGCTGATCAACACTACCATCAGTCCAGAGAACAGATTACTGAAGCTAGGAACACATTTGTGAGGAAAAACACCTTTAGATGAGGTGCTATGGATAAAAAGGTAAGAAGGCTTTATAATATCAAAGCAAAACATGTTATAATAAATGAGAATATGGGATGAGTCAATATACTCAAAACTTCTTTTAGATTCCCTCTTATTTAAATTAGGGATTACTGTACCAGAAGTTACACTCAGAAGTTCAGTCCTAAAGCTAATGGGAAGCTTGTTTTGCGGTCAGATTGGACCTTGCTTTATCACAGAAGTTAGTTCTTATATGTAACACATTTTTCCCCTCAGATACAAGAAGCACAAAACTGAACCTTGAATCATAAGTAATCTTTCAGAATATAAGGCAATGTTGGATCTACTCTGATTGCATGTTTCACGATACATGATTTGCTGTACTTATTATCTTCACTCATTCTTGACTTGACTTTTCTTTAATGTGTAAGCGTTTCAGTATTCAGTTTTCCTAACAGTAGTGTGAGAATGCAGCTATTTTCAAGAGTGCAGCTAGTGTTATTTCAGCAGGATTTCGCGAGGTGAACTCAAAAATGGGCATTACTTTACTCAACTTGTTTCATATCTTTATATGAATATCTTTATATAGTAGACTGTAGTCAGCAGAAATGTAACTAAACTTAAGCCCTGTGTAACACGTCAATTTCAGCCACAAAAGAGCTATGAGCTTGGTGTACAATAACTGTACACACCAACCAACCTGCATATTTCTGACAAAAGTAGACTGAAGATCCCTCCGCGCCCATTTCCCAATCAGAAATGACAAGGGAAGTTGTCTTCAAATCACAGTTACTGAGCCATTGCAGATCTGTCTAACACCACAGTGCTTTCATAAATTCTGTGGGTTTCTGAATGGGTAATAGGTGATGGAGAATGATTATATTTCACATTTTTTCTTAAAGATTATTTTATATTTCAACAAGCTGCAGATTTGTTTATGTAGCAAGAAGCAAGCAACTAACTAATGCGTGCTTTTACAATATGAAAGAAAATTTGATATAAAGGTTACCAAGGCAAGATAGATGCACGAACAGAACTGACTAGCAAGACGTACAGAGTAATGTTGTGTTGAGGCTGCATTCTCACTGCTTCTTTTTGCAGTCCTCTCTCTTGGTATCTTTGAGACTCACCTGTCCATAACAACTCTTGGTTTTGATCAATGATCATAATCTTGTTCTAAAACTTAACATACAGGTAGTCCTTAGAACAAGCCAGATTTCCTTTTCCACTAATCCACGTTTCCTTGCTATTTTCAAACACTCTTGGAGTTAGAAAATGTAAAAAGAGTATCAATGCCAATTAAAGAAAATTTTCTCCAGCTGTTACCGGACTACTTAATACACTGTATGTACATTCTATGTACTGATTCCACAACATCATGTTTGTATACACATTGTCTTGCTCAATAACAGGAACACAACAACCATACATCCCATTTAAGAAAAAAAGTAATTTCTCATAAAGATTCTAGTGGTTACAACAATTCAGAGAAAGTTCAATAGATCCAAAACCAAACTGGCAATGTCTATACAACCAGAACATCATAAGTGTGGTCTCATAGCTCTTTTCTTCTAAAAGGGAACACTATTTCATATTAAACCATTTATTTTGGACTGGCCTTCCAGGTGAAGTGCAAGAAAGAAAATGCATTGAAATTGTCCGATATGAAGGTAACAAACAGATGAATCACCACTGCCAGACCTGTATCCAAGCGATAAGAGTAGCTAAGGGATAGAAGCTGGTATTTTGGCTACTGTTATGTTCTGGAAATAAAGAAAAAAATTCCTTCATGTTTACCACACCCTCTCCTTTTCCATCTATAATGAAGAGCTAATGTGTCCAGAAATATCTTGCAATTCTAATGGAAAGTTTGAAGCAACATAGAATGTCTAATCTCTCATTAATGGAGAAAACCAAAAATCAGTACACACACATTTCAGGCAGGAGGCAATAGTGTTTGCTTGAGTTCTTATGTGATTCCATGGTATGTCTTTAAGCTTCTCTGGACAAAAAGCCGGGTCACTTAAATTCAAGCAGAAGAGAAGGCTTTAGAAAATAAATAGATGACAAAATCAACACTAACCATGGGTGTACATAATAAGTAATGTGATAAAAGTTTTTGCTGTCAGTCTCTGAGGGACTTTATTCCGTGGATGGGAAAGGAAGACAGACTTAAGTGTTCTCATATTATGTAAATCACAAAGTAACACTATTTGTTCTCATGCAATTACTAAATGTTCTACTTGTTTGATTTGAAGCTTAACCTGAAAGTTGTCCCCTACACACACACACAACTGCCCTGCCACCTTCCAAGACCATAATACAAAGACTTAATTCTGAAATAATGCATTCTTTTCTGTGGTAATTTGATAGCCCCACAGAGGCTGTTTCTCTCCAGTTTCTTGCAGAGCTATGACACAGAACAGTAGACTGGGGAAAAAAACCTCTTCCAAATAAAGACCAAAAATATCTAGAAAACACTTCTGTATCTAATATTCCAGTTGCATCTGCCCAGTGCTAGAATTTCCCTTTCTATAAGCTTTAGAAAAAGCGGAACAGGTTCAATGTCACCTCAACAAATCCAATCTTCAATCTGTTCCTTTATCTACCTGCTCATTCTTATATTAACCTGCATTTAACTTCTGGCTCCAAGTTTATCATTTATTTAGCCATCCTGAGAACAAACAATCTTGTTCTAAAATAGGTTCCTAGAAAATGCTAACCATATTATTTCGGTTATATTCATGATGGTGCGAAGGGAAGGGAAGGGAAGGGAAGGGAAGGGAAGGGAAGGGAAGGGAAGGGAAGGGAAGGGAAGGGAAGGGAAGGGAAGGGAAGGGAAGGGAAGGGAAGGGAAGGGAAGGGAAGGGAAGGGAAGGGAAGGGAAGGGAAGGGAAGGGAAGGGAAGGGAAGGGAAGGGAAGGGAAGGGAAGGGAAGGGAAGGGAAGGGAAGGGAAGGGAAGGGAAGGGAAGGGAAGGGAAGGGAAGGGAAGGGAAGGGAAGGGAAGGGAAGGGAAGGGAAGGGAAGGGAAGGGAAGGGAAGGGAAGGGAAGGGAAGGGAAGGGAAGGGAAGGGAAGGGAAGGGAAGGGAAGGGAAGGGAAGGGAAGGGAAGGGAAGGAAGGGAAGGGAAGGGAAGGGAAGGGAAGGGAAGGGAAGGGAAGGGAAGGGAAGGGAAGGGAAGGGAAGGGAAGGGAAGGGAAGGGAAGGGAAGGGAAGGGAAGGGAAGGGAAGGGAAGGGAAGGGAAGGGAAGGAAGGGAAGGGAAGGGAAGGGAAGGGAAGGGAAGGGAAGGGAAGGGAAGGGAAGGGAAGGGAAGGGAAGGGAAGGGAAGGGAAGGGAAGGGAAGGGAAGGGAAGGGAAGGGAAGGGAAGGAAGGGAAGGGAAGGGAAGGGAAGGAAGGGAAGGGAAGGGAAGGGAAGGGAAGGGAAGGGAAGGGAAGGGAAGGGAAGGAGGAAGGAAGGAAGGAGGAAGGAAGGGAAGGAGGAAGGGAAGGAAGGAGGAAGGAAGGGAAGGAAGGAAGGAAGGAAGGAAGGAAGGAAGGAAGGAAGGAAGGAAGGAAGGAAGGAAGGAAGGAAGGAAGGAAGGAAGGAAGGAAGGGAGGAAGGGAGGAAGGGAGGAAGGGAGGAAGGGAGGAAGGGAGGAAGGGAGGAAGGGAAGGGAGGAAGGGAGGAAGGGAGGAAGGGAGGAAGAGAATAGGCAGCTAATTCACAATTCTGAAGTTTTCTTCTGTAATTTACTGTGTAATTTACTGGTAGAGTTTAATATCCTTATCAGTGACAAAAACAGTAGGATTGAGTGCACCCTCAGCAAGTTTGCAGACAACACCAAGCTGATTGGTGCAGTTGATACAACAGAAGGAAGGGATGTCATCCAAAGGGACATGGACAAGCTTGAAAAGTGTGCCCACGTAAACTGCATGAGATTCAACAACTTCAAGTGCAGGGTGTTGCCCCTGGGTCAGGGCAATCACAAACAGGAGTGCAAATTGGGAGAATAAATCATTGAAAGCAGCCCTGCAGAAAAGGACTTGGGGGTTCTGGTGTACGAAAGGCTTGACATGAGCCAGCAGTGCATGCTTGCAGCCCAGAAGGCCAACAGCATCCTGGGCTGCATCAACAGAGGAGTTGCCAGATGGATGAGGAAGGCAATTGTCTCCCTCTATTCTGCCCTCGTGGTTCCCTGCCCTGGAGTAGTGCATCCAGATCTGGAGCCCCCAGCACAAGTAGGATATTGGTCTGCTAGAACATGTCCAGAGGAGGGCCACGAAGATTATCAGAGAGTTGGAGTACCTCTCCTATGAAGAAAGGCTGAGAGAGCTGGGGCTGTTCAGCCTGGAGAAGAAAAGGCTCTGGGGTGACCTCATTGCAACTGTTCAGTACTTGAAGGGGGCTTATAAAAAAGATGGAGAGCAACTCTTTGCTCAATCAGATATTGACTGGATGAGGGGCAATGGTTTTAAACTAAAAGAGGGGAGATTTAGATTAGAGGTTGGGAGGAAATTCTTTACTCAGAGGGTGGTGAGGCACTGGACCAGGTTGCCCAGAGAGGTTGTGAATGCCCCATCGCTGGAGGTGTTCAAGACCAGGTTAGATGAGGCCCTGAGCAACCTGATCTAGTGGTTGGTGTCCCTGCCCATGGCAGGGGGGTTGGAACTATATGATCTTTAAGGTCTCTTCCAATCTGAGACATTCTATGATTCTATGATATGAGTTATAGTAGCTGACAATACTTGGTGCCCTTACTGGCAGACTAAGCAAAGAAACCATGGTTTACTCAAGCAAAACTACTAATCCTTCTCCATTGGGAAAGTTTCTCTGAGTCAGAATTGTTGTATATTAATGGAACTGCATGGGCTGGCTTGTACTTCTACTGCTTTTATTATGTCTGTACTTCCATCACGTTTCTGTGTTTCATGTACTTTTCAAAGAGCATCTTGATACCTCACTGAAAATAAAGGTGTGCCCTAATCTACTAAATAGTACTGAAAGAGGAGGAGAGCTGGAATATATGAGGAAAAAAAAAAAAATAAGTACTGTGCCTACACTGAGAAGTAACCAAACAATTTGCTGCAAATCAGAAGAAGCCAAAGGCTAGATTAGTGTCTTAAAATAAGTCAGAGATGACAGGCTTTCTCCACTCCCTGACTGGTAGATACCAGTCAAGCTACTAAGGTTTAATTCAGTCAAAAAATTTTTCAGTTCCTGCATATACACTAAGACTTTGAAACTGTAATTTGAATAAGACCAGCTCAGCCACAAGAATGTAAATTACATTGCATATTTCCTCAGTCTTTCATACGCAGGGATGTCACCCACAAGAAATTGCACAACTCTATCAAGAATTTGTTTTACAATCCAGAGCATCCTTATGATTATTTTTTTTCTCCAACTCCTTCTAATTCCAGCTACAGGTAACCATCTTAAGAAACACAATAATCCTTCACTCTTCATTGAATACAGTCCATTAAAATAAATTAGCATAAGAGAGCTGGGGATAAAAAGAAATAATTTGAACTTTATTGAATCATAGTAAGAAAAGATGTTATTCAGGAATCTCAAATATATCAACACAGATTCTACCAAAGTAATCTTACCTCTGATTAACATCAGCTGTAATATTCACCACCTGAATCTCTGCTGACATTAACCATTTAAGGAAGGGGTGTTGCTCTGGAGCAGCTGTTTGGGACAGTACAAAATCAGTACTACCCTGAAGTCACTCCACAGCTCCCATAGCCTGCGGGCATTTTGACCACATTCCAAAGCCAACTTGAATTTTTGTGCCCAGGTTTAATACAATTGACATATATATATATAATGCAATTAGAAATGTTCTACTAAAGCTATTATACTTCTCATTACCCAAAAATACATAGTAATAACATCCCAATAGTCTAATATATGTGATGGTTTACAAAACGGATTTAAATAATTGTTTTTTCAGTTGTCCTTCCTCTCTACCACCTCCTCATATTATACTTGTTTTAAGCATATTTTTTATTAAGATATTTGCCAAAAACTGCAAAGAATTTTCTTGATTGGACAACTTTCAACTATGTTAAGCTTCCATAGTTTAACATATTGCTTTTAATAACAAGGATGTTGCATCTCTAAATGATGTGTATATTTAACCTTCTCAGGCTTTAACAGAGTGCTTCAGTATTCTTTATTTAGGTTTTTCTTTTCCTTTTTTTTTAAAAAAAAAACAACACTTGCTCCATCTAGTGACACTTTCTCAAGATAAAAAAAAAAAAAACTACAAAATCAAAATAAGTATAAAAATGTCAAAATCAGGAATGTTTCTATTCAGGCAATTTGGTCTTTTTCATAGTTTTTCCCTTTAACATCTACATAGAAAGAAGAGAAAAAAAAAAAAAAAGAAAAAGCATACGATGACTTTCATCCTTACCACAAAATAAAACAATAAACCACTCTGGTGTGAAAATTCACTGTATCTTTTTGTTTAGCATCATTAGCAAATACATGAAAACAAACACTTCAGGTTTTAACTCTACAAAGATTTATTGTAAACATCTTTAAAGTGCTAATTAGCATCTTAAAATAACCTGCTTCATATACAAAGTGCTGACCCATCCAACTCTAATTGGCTGGTGGTGTCTATGTAGCTGGGCGTCTTACCTGATAGCATTGTTTTGGGTACACAAGGGAAAGATTATTCTTAAACTAATTACACTGACTGTGTGATGAGCAAAACCTCTTCTGGCCCAGCTTTTTCTCACAACAGTCTCTTGGTAAGCAGCTGCCAGAAGATCTGTAAATTATTTTTTGATGGCAATAACTGAAGTGCTAATGGCTGGAGATTAGCTTTTCAGCAGTCTTTTTGATTTTTATTAAGTATGTTTCATGTTAGTTAAAAGATATTTTTCCCCCATCTGATAAAAGTAGCCATTTGTACCTAAAAATTATGAGATGCTGATGACACAGTCATTGGTTATTATTTTTTTTAATGTCTTCTGTATCAACATGGTCTACAGAAACACAAGATTCATATTAACATGTCTGTACTCTCCCCAGTCCATTGTTTCTCTTTCATTTTCCCTACTTGAATGCCTGGAGAGATATTGCCTACTATTCAGAATTTGAAATCAGTCATGGTTTGTTATGTATTTTATAAACTGGATGAGTTACTGAACTTCTCTGAGTCTGTTTCCCCACCTCTAATGGTCTCTACTCATAGAAATTAGTGTTTGAGAAAATATTGAAATGGACTAATATTATTAAACCCTCTAGTTTTCCTAGAGTAAGCCAAAATGAAAGTTTACCTAACACACAAAAATGAGATTTTATTTAAATCACTTTCAAATAATGCCAATTTAATTTCACTTGCTCATAGAACGGATTAATTGAAAACAAAGAATAACCAGTTGAATAAACAGGCTCTTGCAGAAGGTGGCCATAAAGTATCATAAAAAATATGCTGTTTTACTTCTACATTAATGTCCCTTATTGGCCACTATGTGTGACAGAAAAACATGTCTGTTTGAACACTATGCCATGCTGAGTTGAGCAGAGATAAAAACTCCGAACAAATTTCAGTAAATGCTTGATCAGTCAGTTCATCTGAAGTGTCATTCTTCTGAAAATTCAATTAGAAAATATATCCTTCAGTGCTCTTTGTGGGGATGCCAATTCTAACAACTCATAGTATTCTGTCCCATTGTGTATCGTGAGTTTTTAACACTTTAACTTTTTTACTTTAACACTTTTTAAAGTAAATGATTTAAAAGTGCAGCTACATTTTAATCCAAGTTCAGTTACTCTAAACTCATTGAGCCAAAAACTTAATGCTTGGTTGCACTGGGGATGTCAAACTCAGACTATGTACATGGGTTACTAGGAATTCTAATGTGCTGCAGCCACTACAGGCAATGAAAATCCTTGGTTTACCACCTATAACCATTACAAGCTTGTTTACAAATCCTCCCAATTCTTTTCTTTTCTTTTCTTTTCTTTTCTTTTCTTTTCTTTTCTTTTCTTTTCTTTTCTTTTCTTTTCTTTTCTTTTCTTTCCTTTCCTTTCCTTTCCTTTCCTTTCCTTTCCTTTCCTTTCCTTTCTTCCTTTCCTTTCCTTTCCTTTTCCTTTCCTTTCCTTTCCTTTCCTTTCCTTTCCTTTCCTTTCCTTTCCTTTCCTTTCCTTTCCTTTCCTTTCCTTTCCTTTCCTTTCTTGTCTTGTCTTGTCTTGTCTTTTCTTTTCTTTCCTTTCCTTTCCTTTCTTCCTTTCCTTTCTTTCTTCTTTCCTTTCCTTTCCTTTCCTTTCCTTTCCTTTCCTTTCCTTTCCTTTCCTTTCCTTTCCTTTCCTTTCCTTTCCTTTCCTTTCCTTTCCTTTCCTTTCTTTCCTTTCCTTTCCTTTCCTTTCCTTTCCTTTCCTTTCCTTTCCTTCCTTTCCTTTCCTTTCCTTTCTTTCTTTCTTTTCTTTTCTTTTCTTTCTTTTCTTTTCTTTTCTTTTCTTTTCTTTTCTTTTCTTTTCTTTTCTTTTTTCTTTTCTTTTCTTTTCTTTTCTTTTCTTTTCTTTTCTTTTCTTTTCTTTTCTTTCTTTTCTTTTCTTTTCTTTTCTTTTCTTTTCTTTTCTTTTCTTTTCTTTTCTTTTCTTTTTTCTTTCTTCTTCTCTTCTCTTCTCTTCTCTTCTCTTCTCTCTTCTCTCTTCTCTTCTCTTCTCTTCTCTTCTCTTCTCTTCTCTTCTCTTCTCTTCTCTTCTCTTCTCTTCTCTTCTCTTCTCTTCCCTTCCCTTCCCTTCCCTTCCCTTCCCTTCCTCTCCCTTCCCTTCCCTTCCCTTCCCTTCCCTTCCTTCCCTTCCCTTCCCTTCCCTCCCTCCCCCTCCCCTCCCC